>NC_057810.1:196081810-196106810 GCF_018294505.1 Triticum aestivum | reverse complement strand
GCCTATTTGATTAGAATTTGCTAGAATACTCTATGTTCTTCACTTATATCTTTTGAGCTTGATAGTTTTTTCTCTAGTGCTTCATTTATATCTTTTAGAGCACGGCGGTGTCTTAATTTTGAAGAAATTGCTAGTCTCTCATGCTTCACTTATATTATTTCGAGAGTCTTTTTGAACAGCATGGTATTTGCTATTATCATAAAGTTGGTCCTAGAATGATGAGCATCCAAGTTGGGTATATTAAAAACTATCATAGGAAGTGAATTGGATGCTATGATCAATTTGATACTTGATAATTGTTTTGAGATATGGAGGTAGTGATATTAAAGTCATGCTAGTTGGGTGATTATGAATTCAAAGAATGCTTGTGTTTAAGTTTGTGATTCCCGTAGCATGCACGTATGGTGAACCGCTTTGTGATGAAGTTGGAGCACAATTTTATTTATTGATTGTCTTCCTTATGATTGGCGGTCGGGGACGAGCGATGGTCTTTTCCAACCAATCTGTACCCCTAGGAGCATGTGCGTAGTGCTTTGATTTTTGATGACTTCTAAATTTTTGCAATAAGTATATGAGTTTTTTTGATTAATGTTGAGTCCATGGATTATACGCACCCTTTTACCCTTCCACCATTGCTAGCCTCTCTTGTGTCGCGCAATTTTCGCTGATACCATACACCCACCATACTCCTTCCTCAAAACAGCCACCATACCTACCTATTATGGCATTTCCATAGCCATTACGAGATATATTGCCATGCAACTTTCCACCGTTCCGTTCATATGACACACATCACTTTTGTCATATTGCTCTTTGCATGATCATGTAGCTGACATAGTATTTGTGGCAAGGCCACCTTCATAATTTTCATACCTGTCGCTCTTGATTCATTGCATATCCCGGTACACTGCCGGAGGCATTCATATAGAGTCATATTTTGTTCTAGCTTTGAGTTGTAAATTCATAAAAGTGTGATGATCTTCATTATTAGAGCATTGTCCTAGTGAGGAAAGGATGATGAAGGCTATGATTCCCCCACAAGTTGGGATGAGACTTTGGACTTTACAAAAAGAAAAAAAGAGAGAGAAAAAAAGAGGAAGGCCAAAAAAAGAAGGCCAAAGAAAAAAGAGAAGAGAAAAAGAAAAAGAAAAAAATATAATGAGAGAAAAAGAGAGAAAGGACAATGCTACTATCCCTTTTTCCACACTTGTGCTTCAAAATAGCACCATGATCTTCATGATAGAGAGTCTCATATGTTGTGACTTTCATATACTAGTGGGAATTTTTCATTATAGAACTTGGCTTGTATATTCCAATGATGGGCTTCCTCAAAAGTGCCCTAGGTCTTCGTGAGCAAGCGAGTTGGATGCACACCCACTTAGTTTCTTTTGTTGAGGTTTCATATATTTATAGCTCTATTGCATCCGTTGCATGGCAATCCCTACTCACTCACATTGATATCTATTAATGGGCATCTCCATAGCCCGTTGATACGCCTAGTTGATGTGAGACTATCTTCTCCTTTTTGTCTTCTCCACAACCACCATTCTATTCCACTTATAGTGCTATGTCCATGGCTCATACTCATGTATTGCGTGAAAGTTGAAAAAGTTTGAGATTATTAAAGTATGAAACAATTGCTTGGCTTGTCATGGGGGTTGTGCATGATTAAATACTTTGTGTGATGAAGATAGAGCAACAGCCAGACTATATGCTTTTGTAGGGATAACTTTCTTTCGCCATCTTATTTTGAGAAGACATGATTACTTTGATTAGTATGCTTGAAGTATTACTATTTCTTATGTCAATATGAACTTTTATTTTGTATTCATTTGGATCTGAACATTCATGCCACAATGAAGAAAATTACATTATGAATTATGCTAGGTAGCATTCCACATCAAAAATTGTCTTTTATCATTTACCTACTCGAGGACGAGCAGGAATTAAGCTTGGGGATGCTTGATACGTCTCCAACGTATCTATAATTTTTTATTGTTCCATGCTATTATATTACCCCTTTTGGATGTTTATGGGCTTTATTTTACATATTTATATCATTTTTGGGACTAACCTACTAACCGGAGGCCCAGCCCATATTGTTGTTTTTTTGCCTATTTCAGTATTTCGAAGAAAAGGAATATCAAACGGAGTCGAAACGGAATGAAACCTTCGGGAGCGTTATTTTTGGAATAAATATGATCCGGAGAGCTTGGAGTGCAAGTCAAGAAGCAGCCAAGGCTCCCACGAGATAGGAAACCCCCCCTGTAGGGCGCGCCCCCTGTCTCGTGGGCCCCTCGAGCGGCCACCGACGTACTTCTTCCTCCTATATATACCTAAGGACCCTGAAAACATCCAGGAGCACCACGAAACACAATTTCCACCGCCGTAACCTTCTATATCCACGAGATCCCATCTTGGAGCCTTCGCCGGCACTCTGCCGGAGGGGGAATCGACCACGGAGGGCTTCTACATCAACACGATAGCCCCTCCGATGAGTTGTGAGTAGTTTACCACAGACCTACGGGTCCATAGTTATTATCTAGATGTCTTCTTCTCTCTTTTTGGATCTCAATACAATGTTCTCCCCCTATCTTGTGGAGATCTATTCGATGTAATCTCTTTTTGCGGTGTGTTTGTCGAGATCCGATGAATTGTGGGTTTATGATCAAGTTTATCTATGAATAATATTTGAATCTTCTCTGAATTCTTTTATGTATGATTGAGTTATCTTTGCAAGTCTCTTCGAATTATCAGTTTGGTTTGGCCTACTAGATTGATCTTTCTTGCCATGGGAGAAGTGCTTAGCTTTGGGTTCAATCTTGCGGTGTTCTTACCCAGTGACAGAAAGGGTTGCAAGACACGTATTGTATTGTTGCCATCGAGGATAACAAGATGGGGTTTATATCATATTGCATGTGTTTATCCCTCTACATCATGTCATCTTGCTTAAAGCGTTA
Source organism: Triticum aestivum (assembly GCF_018294505.1). Taxonomy (NCBI): domain Eukaryota; kingdom Viridiplantae; phylum Streptophyta; class Magnoliopsida; order Poales; family Poaceae; genus Triticum; species Triticum aestivum. The sequence continues at coordinate 196,103,850 of NC_057810.1, read as the reverse complement.
CTCTGTTCTTATGAACTTATTACTCTAGATGCAGGCAGGAGTCGACCGATGTGTGGAGTAATAGTAGTAGATGCAGGTAGGAGTCGGTCTACTTGTTATGGACGTGATGCCTATATACATGATCATGCCTAGATAATCTCATAACTATGCGCTTTTCTATCAATTGCTCGACAGTAATTTGTTCACCCACTGTAATACTTATGCTATCTCGAGAGAAGCCTCTAGTGAAACCTATGGCCCCCGTGTCTATCTCTTATCATATTTGCTTTCAATCTATCTTTATTTGCATCATTACTTTTTGCATCTATATTACAAAATACCAAAAATATATTATTATCTCTCTATCAAATCTCACTTTCATAAGTGGGCGTGAAGGGATTGACAACCCCTTTATTGCATTGGTTGCGAGTTCTCAGTTTGTTTGTGTAGGTGCGTGGGACTTTTGAGGAGCCTCCTACTGGATTGATACCTTGGTTCTCAAAACTGAGGGAAATACTTACGCTACACTTGCTGCATCACCCTCTCCTCTTATGGGGAAACCAACGCTAGCTCAAGACGTAGCAGCGCCTAAAATTATAAGTATTCTGCTCTCGTACGGCCGACTATGATATCATGGCCGACAATTTGTTTGTTTTGCACGCAAAAAAGTGCAAGTCTTGAAAATCAATGTCTCCAACTCGAAACTTAGATTGTCCATTCAATTCAAATACGGATCATTGAGCTACTACAAGCAAATACCATCATTCAGTCCAATTCAAATGAAATTCCAAATGTGTTTATCCTAAATATGATGACAAAAGCAAAAATGTGTATGAATAAAGTGGATGATTATAAAGTTTGAACGTGCCCGTATGTGTATATCTCTAGGTTTGATATATGAATTTGAAATCACGAAAAACCAGCTTAAAAAATTGTACCTCCGTTTAAATGAATTACAAAAGCTAATGATGGAGTCAAATTCCAAAATTCCAATCTTAGGTTTGTAATTCTGGTATATCAAGGTATATCACGCATGTTCAAAAGTATCGTTATCTCATAGTACAAACTGTGAAACAAATTGATCAACCATGAGTGCACAATATCTCAATTATGCTAAAGTCCCTCAAATATAGACACCTCACTCTTTATCTGAAGTCACCCCCCACCACACACACACACACACATAGAGAGAAGTCGTTCTCTCCCCCAAACACCAACACACGAGCACACTAACACCCCTCTCTCTTGTAAAGTCTGGACCCCAACATAGGTCTCTATCACTTTGTCTCTCGGGCATGCACACATCTCTTCCCTCACTCTCTAGGTCTCCCGCTATCTCTCTTACCCAAGCACACACACTATGTAGAGTGTATATTTCCCATACACACAAAACGTCGCCCCCAAACGTCTATCTCCCTAGTTATGTGGTTCTCGCGCACTCACCTCACACACCACCCCCACTGCAAACAAGCACACTTTGTCTCCTTGTGCACCACTCTCCTCTTTCTATCTCTCCCACATGCGGACCCACCCCCGCTCCTTCCCTGTATACATATATGTCGTGACTCTTTGCATAGCTCCCTAATGTATAATCGTTCTCGATTTCGCACATTGTTCTCTACACCATCTATTCTAGATCTCTCATGAAGTCCCTATCACACACACGATGACTCGCTTCCCTTGCGTCTCCGTTCATAGGCCAATTTCGGACAACATCAACATTGTCTCCCTATCTATACGCCATTGATGGACACAAACAACCCCTCTCGCCCCCTCTCTTCCTCTCTATCTCTCTCCGTCGCTAGCTCTCTCTTTCTCTCGCTCTCACACCCCTCTCGCACACACACGCTCGATGTCTCTTCCAAATAGTCTGCTCCCCCCACCAACACACGTGCTACCCCGCTACTACACATGTCACACCATTCCCCCTTCCCTTATACTAGGTTTACATCATCACTGGTCTCTCTACTCCACATACACTCTCTCCCTCTCACACACAAACGCGTGCACAAACACACAAAGACACGCACAAACACCCATTTATCTGGATCCTCATCTCTCCCCATGTCCGCATGTGTATCTCACACACTTACTATCTAATTATGTATATGTGTCTCCACGTTACACAACAAAAAGCCCCATGTACATGTCTCTCTCTATCCTCCACACACATAGGCACAAAGAATCTGTTATCATTGCCTCAGTCTCTAACATATCACACATGCACACTGTCTCTCTCTCTCTCTCGCAAACACGCTCAACAAGGGTTTCCCCGTGAATAACTTACCGTCTATTCATCAAGAGTCGTGGCAGTACGGCGAACACGATACGTGAATAATAATAAATCTACACGTGCTTAGACCACCTATTATGACTACTAGGACTAGAGCAAGCCAAAAAGTGCACCGCCGTCACCCCCTCGTCGGCGACGGGAAAATCTTTGTTTTACACAGTCGAGAAGTCATTGTGCTAAGGCCCCACATGGCGAGGCGTTGAATAGAATGTAGATGCTAGTTTACGGAAGCGAGTATCGATAATACGTTTGTATCTCCATAATTATATTTCTTCTCTTATAAAAAACTGAGTTGGTGATGATGGTACGTGTGCCATCTTGCAATATAGACCGTCCGATCTATATCTGACGGATGGAAATTAAACTAGAAGATACCCGCACCCCTCTCCACATTTGCAGACAAGGCCTTCCCTCGTTCATCCTTATCTCCAACAAACCTCATTGTTGAGCAATTAAGAAAGGAAGCCTCTGGAACAAACTGGCCTGGTGGCCGCTGCCGGCGTCGTCAATCCCCATGCCTCCGCTCAGTCCGACCACCAACCACCACCACACCCCACTCCTCTTCACCTTATCTCATATTTCTCGAGATATCATTAGTTTTTACACATGGGATTACTCCCGCAAGGGTCAATCACAACAAGTGTTTTATAAAAAAATGCATCTTGATGTTCCGTGCAATGCACGGATCTTGCTAGTACTCCTACACAAGACTAAGTTGGTGATGCTGGTGTGTCTGCCATCCGTCGTTTCTGACCATTAGATCTACATCTAACGATTGTGAGGTAAGTTGTTGCCTTTTCTCACCAACATCCCACTTGTCTACCAATTTGCAGAAAAACCCATAATTAGTATCTTAAAACCAACCACATCCCTCCCTGACCTCACCAAAACAGCCCAAGGAATATATTCTAATTGAAACATAATATATCTCTAGTGACATATGTATATCAAAATTAGAGTGTTTTGTACCAAGTTTGTGAATAAGTATTATTCTAATTATGATTCGTTGCAACGGACATGAACATTGCTAGTATTTCCAACCATGCATTTTTTCCTAGTATTCCATAGTTTCGAGTTTTCCATCAAGATATTAGTCACTCATGGTTGATATTTACTTTCAATCATGTACACATATGCACTATGTAACTAGCCTTGCTTATTGGCTTCCAAAGCTTAACTTTCACTCCTACTTACAATATGTAGAGTATTTAACAAAAAACTACCACTTTCAACCAGCCCTAGGAAGAATCTATTGTACAAAAAATAGCAAAAACATACCCAAAATTTCTTAATCCACGCCAAAAACTACTACCTAGTACTCCTACCGATTAGGTTCGTTTAAACCCATTTATGACAGGGTTGGCCCACACGTCCGTGCTGACAAGGCAGCTTAAACCAACACATTTTGTTTGACCGTTGACACGAGGGACCCACATCTGACCTTCTATCCTGTTATTCCCCCTCAAATCATTATTTTTCCTGAACATTACTTCAAACAGTACTGAAGCGTGTTCGTCGGTGGTGCCGGTGATGAGCGAGTTGGTCGCCGCTCCGCTGGACGGGGCGGACGCCGCGCTGGCCTCCGCACGGGTTGGCAGGCTGGCCCGAGCGTGATTCACGAGCGAGCAAGCCGCCGTGCTGGCCTTCGCTCGAGCCAGATGGCTGGCCTTAGCACGGCACGCGCGAGCAAGCCGTCGCACTGCCATGCCAATCTAGCTAGCAAACCTTGCAGGCAAGCAGCTGGACAGAGCTATCTTGGCTAGCTAGCGGCCGCGAGCGCTGGACGGAGCTGGCATGCGGGCTACCACAACATGGGCTCCGCACCGCTGACGGTTTTGACCTCGCCTTCTGCCGGCGGCGGTAGCTGCGTCCCATGGCCGAGGATGACTAGGTGGACGGGCCGGAGGTAGGAGGTCACTCGAGGATTTTTGTTGGTAAGAGCATGTACAATGGTTGATAAGGTAGTCTTATCTTAAGTTTGCCAAGTATGCAAGTGGTAGTAGTTTCTTGGCATTTTAGTGGTTTCTTGCATTATTAGGGGTTTCTTGTGTGGAACAATGTACGTACTACTAGCGACAAAAGGCGATTCTAGGTTGCGTTGTACTCCAACGAGTACTACTAGTGGTCGCGGGAGTGTATACCTCGTTTTGTGGGTTCGATCCCGGCCGAACGCACGGCGGCCTTTTTTTTAAATAGTACTACTACACTTCGCTGCGAGCCAATATTTTACATGGGTAGTTTGAGTTTTGAAGTCAAATGGACGTGCGGCCCCACAATCTGGGTGCACTGGTTAGCCTAGCCACGTGAACGGCTTTTCCTTCCCAGCATCCCGTGGCTCACGTGCTCGCCCTAGCCGCACCTTGCTTGCAGCTTCCTCATCAGCTAGTAGCATATTTAAACTAGCGCCTCCCAATTAAGCCCGAGGAGCCGGAAAAGCCTGGCGGGGCATTGGGAGCTATGCAATATGGCTCTGTACGTAAAGTGCTCTACTACTACTCTGTAGCTTGTGGCGTTGCACGCATGGACTTCACTCCATTATCAGCTCTACTATAAAAGAAATTCCTATTGACGTGTTTTTTTGAAACGGAGGCAAAAGCTTTGCTTCATCTCATTGATAAAGAAGGAACTACTAACAAAGTTCGACGAGATGCATTACACCTCCACAAATGGAAGCGAAAAGCCTAGTCTCGTTGTATCAAATAACTCAAATTTTCTGCCCCCGCAGTAATCGTCGCTGATAAATAGGCTGCTAGTGTGTGCATGAGAGGAGCGGCTGAGTAGGCCAACTACGTGAGAGGAGTGGCTGAATAGAGCACCGAGAGTACCTACTAGGCCACTACGCAGGTGTACTTTCCCTGCATTGATAGTACAGCGATGGTTCTAGAGAACAGTAGTACCCTCCACTTCCAACTGTAGCTCCTTGGCCCTGAGATTCAAGAGTTCAAAACTGGTGCACTATACTAGAACTAGACAAGAAGTACAATACATCGCACTACTAGTTGAGAAAAGTAGTACTAGTACTGCTATAGTACGAGTACATACTCCTCCATCACATAAAGACATTTTTTGACACTAGTTGGCGTGTACAAAATATGGCAAAAACATACCCAAAATTTCTTAATCCACGCCAAAAACTAATACCTAGTGCCAAAAATTTCTTACTAGTGCTATTATTTACACTATAATGCAATCCCATAATGTTCCATAATGCTAGTACTAGTAGTAGTAAATAATAGGCTCACCCCTTCGCTGAGGAACGATCTACATTTGGAAGGGATGAGGCCCTGCGGTTACTACGCTCTTATCTCCTCCTCGTCAGTTCCCCTCCCCCCGAAGAGAAGGCAGTTCGTCGCTGCTCCCATGGATTTGCCAGGCGTTTCTCCTCCTCGTCGGGGCTGGGAGACCTTGGATGAAGATCCTCTAGGAGAAATTGCACGCCACTCCGACGTCCTCACTGCCGCAAGACTCGGTGCTTCCTGCACCAACTTTTTCAAGACGCTGCTTAAACAGGCTTGGGAAAAGGCCATGCTTGTTGGTCTTCCATGCGTCCTCGAGGAGAAGTTTCTTTTATGGGACAATCCTTCGAACAGTCCACCGCTCCCTGGCCATGGTTGCACGTTGACTCCGCTAGAGTTGCCGACGTTGAGAGGTAGTTGGATTTTGTCTGATGAGTAGGTCAGTAATGGAGTTCGATCATGTAGTACTTAGTTATTCTATTTCCATCCCGTAATTTATGTGCTGCCCACCGTCTTATATATAGGTCTGGGTCGGTGCCAACGAAGATTGGCTTGCATACCTCCGGCCGGATACCACCATCGTTTTGCACAACATCCACGGCAGTGCGGCCATTCCAGTAGACCCCTTCTCCAACATTGGGATCGGCCTTCCGGACTGGCTGGGCTTGAATACGTATGATGATGCCTACATGAGATTGAAGAAGATAGCAATTGCGGACCCGCCGACAAAGCGACGCGGCTACGACGATTACTATCTCATCGCGGTGTTCGACATAAGGATTGCCATCAATGCAAGACGCAGTAACGGCAGAGGCTGGCGCATGTTGGCGGCGGCAGATTTGTACCCCTACACGTTCGAAGACGCCGTGCGCCATCTAGGCCGCATCTTCGCGGTGACAAGCCAGGGGACTTGTTTCATCTGGTTGCCATCCTACGGTACGGGAGATTACAAACGGAATGCACAAACCATCATTTGCATCCCTAACGGTACTCCATTATTTTGCAGGGACCAGTCATCCCCCGATCAAAATAAGATCGCCGATCCTGGATGTGCATTTGCATCCGCGATTCGGTCTAACCTGGAACCTTGTAGCTGACTTTGGCATATTGGGATCAACTATCTTAGCAGTCGTTACCCATGGTACCACTGATGTGCAACATGGTCACACAATCTACCACGATCGGACCGTCACCATCTACCCAGGTATTCCATTTTTAACCCTCTCGCCTTCTCTTTCATTGTTGTACTAGTAGTATACTTAGTAGTACTAGTAGGAGTACTTTTTACCTTGGAGGACGCGTATAGCTAGCTAGGCCCTTGAAGACTTGAACCCACTAGCTGCCACCATTTTTGTTTTTCCATGTCTTACTATCTCATCCATGTAGCCAAGAGTGGCTATATATAATAAGCCGGTTATTTTACTTCCTCTATACCGGAGTAGTACTATTTGCTGCACAGTATTACTGACCGCCATATTTGAGCACAACATTATTATGCATGGACCTTGACTATGTACGTCACCATGTGTCCAGATCTGGGATGCCACGTGTACCAGATGAACGGCGCCGAGTTCGACCCCCGTGATGCTACGTGGGTGCCGAGGAACACTCTTGGAGAGTACTCGCTTTTCATCGGGGACAGCTACCCCATTGTGAAGCGGATGCCACCTTCCGTGCACGACACGGAAGGCCTGCCGTTCATGAAGCATGGTTGTGTCTTCATTGCGCACCGCCGGATGAACGACATGCTGGGACACGCTATCCCTGATTTATGCCGCTTCAGCTTGGATGAGTCTCCATCGTGTGGAACCGGACTAGAAAGCTGCGACAATGATTCCCGTTGCCCACCGCTATGGATCGTGCCATCCATGAAGAACACCTGGGACTGGAGCCTGGAGGAGGACATGTAGCCCATCTATAACGTGTAAGTGGAGTACGGTAATTGTGAACGGTAGCGCTGTGAATATATGTGGACTAGTCGTGCACAAATTTATCACATGAATTGGAGATGAACTTGTGTGGCATACTGGAATTTGTCCTTTAGAATTTATTACTAGTAAATGTTTATGTGTACGTGCAACTTGTGTGGTTGTTGCACGGGTTCCAACACGCTCTTTGAGAAAAAAGGTGGCACAGCTTTGGATATACGTGATGTGGCGGCATCATACAGTAGCATCGTTCGCTATAGTTGTAGTACACTCCTACTAGGACGACAACTCCTATAAAACATTGCGCTTGGCTCTTTGCCTCTTCAGGAGGTTCAACAGTTCGTACTCGTGTGAATCTTGCACTTGGCTCTTCACCTCTTCGGAAGGTCCAACGATGATGATACTACAGTACAATATGCTTATGGCAATCTGACACCGATTGAACTGCTGCACGTCCACCGCAAGGGCGAGGGCGAGGGAGAGGGAGAGGGCGCTGTAGTCAAAACCCTCTCCTTGTCCTAAGAACCACCGCGCACGTGGGCAAGGGAGATGCGTAGTAAGCAAGCTTCTCCTCGTTCGGCTAGTTGACGGGACACATCAAAGCAGTGCTAGTACTAGTAGTAGTCCATACTGCGTCCTTTCCGATTAATATGGTTTAATTTGAAATGAAAAAGATACACTGGCAGTCAACATATGTAACAATACGCTCTTTATGGTCACTATATATAGTTTTGCGGTGATTATACGATCACTAGCTCGTCGTAGAGCACTGTATTGCACCCTACTGACCGACCACATAGTCGACGTGGCACTTTGTTGACTGGTTAAATTGTCACCTGGTTTCTGGGTCCCACCTGTCAGTTGGCAGACCAAAGAAATCAGTTAAACAAAACTTTACGCAGGCGCGACACTAGTCCAACCCTTGCGTGCAAACCGCCCTGGCTGTGTATGTGAGAGCATGCACGTGTACTCCCTCGGTCTTCCAACAAAGAGTGTACATCGGCTAAAACAAAGAGTGTAGTACATGATGTACATCTTCACTTCCAATGCATTTAGCCTTTAATCTAAATCGATATTGATTGACTAATGCACCAACTTGTGCTGTAGTTATAGGCTACATGTCTATCCTTAATTACAGCATGCAACGGCCTTCATTTAATCTTCTTCTCTCAATGGTCGCATGCACACATAAGTCTGATACTTTTGGGCGTTAATTATGCCCTGGTCAATGTGTAAATCTCTAAATGTACAGTCTTTCACGGACGTAGGGAGTAGGTTGAGCACTTGAGCGTGAGTGTGTGTGTTGCATCGTGTGCTGTGTGCGGCATGGGTGCCTGAGTGTTGCGTTCGTCCATGTGTACGTGTGAGTGTTGCATGTTGCATGCATGCATGCATGCATGGGGCTTACTCCCTCCCATTGACATGTTCATATTTCAAGCTTCCTCTGTTCCCTCCATATGGTGATACTCCCTCTGTTCCCAAATATGGAGTAAAGGCCTCCCTCTATTCCCAAATACGGAGTATTTGTCTTTCTACAGATTTCAACAAGTGACTAGGTACGGAGCAAAATGAGTGAAGTGAGCATAGAGGCATAGGGATACTGTAGAAAGGAAGTCCTCGCGGTCCATTATTCCCCATCTCGGTCAGAGAGAACTATTCAACTAGTCTTCACAGTGAAGTGACAATACACGCTGCAGCAGATGGGACACGTAATTAATAAGCTGAACCAGCGTGTTGGTGTTACTAAATCAGCCTTACCCAGTACTGCCATCATGTTTGCTAGTAGAGCACGCTTCCGCAAATACGCCTATGCACCTATGTCCTCCATTAACTGACATATGGGCCCTCTTGTGGTAGACCCACATGTGATCGGTGTAACTATTTACACTGCGAAGGACGGTATATCCTGGTAGTAGTACTAGTAGAATTGAGATTTAATGCACTTTCTTCCCCGTCTTCCACTCTTCTTCCTCCTCTCTTCTTCTTCCTCCTCTTTTCCCCATCGTCGGCCGCACACCATTTACCCCCGCTCACTGCTCGCCCGCCCGCGCCATCTTCCTTGGTAGCTCGCGCATACCATATCCCCCCGCTCACTGCTCGGCCACACGAGGAGAAGCTTCTTTGCTCGCCCGCCCGAATCCACTTCCCCGCTAGCTCGTAGGCACCGAAAACCCCAATGGCAGAACCGACTGACACGCAGAGCCGTGATTGGAATTCCCTCCCTGATGTTCTCTTGGAGCAGATCTATAGTCGTATGGACCTACTCAGCACCGTCCGTCTGGCCGCATGCTCGGTGTCTTTGTACCATCTACTCATCTGCAACCGACCGGCTCTTTTCAAGACACCCTGCTTGCTGATGCCCGATCCTCGCAGGTGGCCCAGACACCGACTTGACGATCCTACGGAGGTTGCCGTGGTGCCCCTCGACATGCTAGCACTACCCATCCACCTGTCCTTCATGCGCGGCCACTACTGGGTGGCATGAAGGCAACTGGATCGTCCTCATCCACTAATCCGGTAGTCCATGGCGTCTCGTGGATATCTACACCCAGCGAGAGATCACCCTTCCATCGTTGGATACCGCCTCCATCGAGCCTCGTGGCCCGCCGGACACTCCTGCCTACTACGCACGAGACGCGTCAAGCTTTTGGCTCGACCTCTGCTTGCTGAAAGTTGTAATCTGCGAAGTGTCCACACCATCAGAAGACTACATGGATTACAAGCTCATTGCCTTGTTTGACATGGGATTAGTCTATGTAGAATCTGGTCGCCATACATGGTTATGGCTCATCGTCAATCCTGTTGAGGCAACATTTCTGTCTGATGCTATAGTGCATGATGGCATCGTTTACGCGGTTGACGCACAGATTGGCTGCCTATACTGGTGGAATCTATCGTCGTGTAATTGTTCTATCTCATCTCATCTTTACCTTATGAATACGACTGCCTGTTCATTTGTTACAAATTTAGAATACATAGCATGTCTATAACCACATCATTGCTATATGTTCCTCTCATTTCCTAGATTTTTATGACCACACATGTTATTGTTAGAGTTGATATGAGAACAATTGGCATCTAATGATTGTTAGAATACATATTATGAGCATAACATCATGATTTCTATATGTTACTCTCGTTTACAAGATTTTTATAACAGCACATGTTATTGCTTAGAGTTGATATGAGAACAGTAGTAGTAAGTGCTATGGTAGAATATGAGTAGGCGCTCTCATAGCTATTTTCCTCTCATTGTTACATGATGTTTGAACCATGACATATTGCTAGAATATGAAAGCCATTGGCTTATTTTTTTAACTTGGGGTATGATTATGACCACGGCATTGCAATTCTCTGTCTATGATATGTGTCACTGTTATAATAATCTTAATTCCACACATACTCTGAACATGATTGTTTATTTTATGTCCTTTTAGTCTCTAATTTCAATTGTTGCAGCAGACGCAAATGCACTGGCCTTCATGATTCTAGGACCTGGAATCGTACCAGCCGATGGGTGGTGGTTTATCGCTCGTTCAGCTGACGGCGGTCATTTGATGCTCATTCACACGTACCAAATTGACCAAACCATTACATCAAACCACATGAAGTACAATGCATGGGGCGTTCGTGACATTGATGGCTATGGTTGCTTCGTGTTCGAGAAAGATTCCAGCTCCGTTGGGCCAGGCGTATTCAACTGGAGGCGGGTTTACAGCCTCGGCAACCACTCCTTGTTCCTCGGGCTCAATTATCCGATCATCCAACCAATCATCGATCATATCACCGGAGGTGATTACCGTGCTATGCAACTTCCATTCGCGCGGGGGGGGGGGGGAATGTGTTTACACATCATACCATGGGTTTCATGAATCACCATATCCAGAGATTCGTTAACACAGCTTGTTGCCAGATAATCTTCAGTGTGTGAAAGGCATCAAGCTTGCATGCGATGGATGGCTTTTGCAAACCCGACATGCGGCAATGTGGTTCATGCCAACAACAAATATGCACAACTTGATTCGTGTTGATATCTAGACTGACCCATGTATTCTGCTGCTGTAGCACGACCCTCTTTTGTTCGATATTATGTACTGTTGTTAGTTTGAAGCACTCATCTGGTTTGAAGGATAGTAGATACCTTACTGGGATCATGTGCATCCTAACTCACCTGCGTAGGATGTACTAATAATGATGATGGAGATGCTGTGCAGAAGCCATATATATATATATATATATATATATATATATATAGGGCTGGACTATTCTCTTAGCGGTAATAGAATATTATTTTGTTACCCTCGCGCCCTATATAGAGGCCTGTCCATTTTCTTCCTCCTGCTGCCGCCCGAACCCACCTCCACCCAGCGCGCCGCCGCTCGGATCCACCGCCACCCTGCGCGCCGCCGCTCGGATCCACCGCCACCCTGCGCGACGCTGGCTCTATCCCCCTCCTCCCAGAGCGCCTCCGCCAATCCCCCTCCTCCCAGCGTGCCTCCCGTCGCCGACCCCCACCCCCAACTTGCCTCCTGCCGACGACCCGCCTCCATCCGCCGGCATGCTTCCCTCGTCGTCCGCGACGCACATCCCTCCCTGTCTATCTCCCGTGCGCCGCCTCACCCGACGACCTGCGCACCAGTGCACCACCACCCCTACACCGCCATGGCCGGCCGCCGAGATCCAAGGATGAGGAGGACCTATGAGTCTTGCTCGCCGGAGCTAGGCTCCTCGCCAGCCACCTTCCTCCCCCGCACTCTCCTGTTGCCTTCCTCATGGCGCTCCGTCCACCTTCCTCCCCGCGCTCTGGCCGACTTCCTCCCGGCGCTCCGGCCGCTCCCTCCCACGCATGCTGGCCGACCGCATCCCTGCTTCCATCAGCCCCACCTCGACGGAGCCGTCAGTCCACCGGAGTACAGGTAGCCGGTTCACCCGACTCGATCCAAAAATCTTCTTTTTTAAAAGAAGGAATGGTAAAAATGTATGTCCGTTCAACTATATAAACCATAAAAGTACGATGGTTATGACGTTGACAGTAAGGATAAGGATGAGAAAGAAAATTAAAAACTAAAAGTAAAAGAACATCGAGTGATTATTTTTTAAGAAGTACAAAATCTCTAGTACCATAAGTACCATAAATTAAAAATTAAGAATTGCCTAAGTTCTGACTCAAGGAGACAAATTTGCAAAAAAATCATAGCAGTAAAGATTCGAAGGAAAAAAGCAACTTAACAAATGGAAAAAATGGCAATGGATTTATATTATGTTAATCACCGGTGTGCTCTTGTTTATCAGTTCATGTGTGCTCTTGTTATCAGGTCGTGTGCCAACTTGTTATCAATTTTATGTTTGTGTGAGTTGGTAAACCTAGTGTAGCTACTGCAGAAAAAAGGCATGGGATGTGCTGCGCTCAGTTCTCTCTCGACAAATCCAGCAGTGCGGGTTCTCTGGTGCGCCAAGTATTACCGGCGGCGATGCTTGCATCATGGCCCATTGAGTAGATGCAATTTTCCAGGTTTTCACAGACAACATGGATTTTAGTTCAGCTACAGAAACCACGCAAGTTCAGTGATAATGGTACCATAAGTTCGGACAAGAAAACAAATAAGAACTAAAATAGAAAATTTTAAATTCTACAAGTTCAAGTGCTCATCCACACATGATAATTCAAGTTGGTAAAAGTTTAAAGTGGTAAAAAGTTCAAGTTGGAAAACAAGAGAAATCTACAACATTCGTTGCAAAAAAAAAATTGAATTAAAAAAAGAAACACGCAAAAAAAATTTGGCAAAAAAATAACATTCAGTTCAACAATAAAAACCATGCAAGTTCGGGGCTAGGATACAATACACTGTTGAAAACTTACGAGAAAAAAATTACCCAAAAAATAGAGCAAAATCTATTTAGTGAAAACACGCTTAGTACAAACCCGTGCAAATTTCAGTAAAAGTATACTTTTTGGAACCATTCAAAACTATTGTATAAAAAATAGCTCAGTACAAACATACACGTATATCAGTACGACTACTCTGTTTTTCAGACGAGAAAATAGCAGGATCCATCATGCCGTATTCGAAATTACTCTTAAACGGTTGCGAAGTAAAGAAAACGTCCAACATGACTAAGTTTCGCATTTTCGATAGCTATCCAATGGTATATTATTTGCCCCATTTCGACAAACTTTTTAAAAAACCGTGTTCAAAACCAATTTTAACCATATTTGAATTTGTATTTAAACCATAAAGATTTAGAAAACACTTTCGATTTGCAAAAGTTGCACATTTTCCATAGCTTTCCAATGTTGTATCGTTTGAATCAATCCGACAAACGGTTTGCAAAAAATCGTGAAAATACGTTCCGCCCAAAATTTCACCGTTTTTCAAATTACTTTTAAATCATATAGAATTAGAAAAAACAATACATACATGGAAGATGCGGATTTTCACCAGCTTTCGAACGCCATCTTATTTGCTCAATTCCGACAAACCGTTTGAAAATTGAGTCCAAAATACGATTCACGTTTTTGGTTTTGAAAAAAACGGTTTTTTTTAAACTTCTCTTAAACCATAATGATTTTGCAAAAACGTTCAATATACTTCAAATATGGTTGTCAAGAGCTTTCCAACAATATATTACACGCCCCGTTCCGACAAAAAAATTACAAAAAGTTTTTTGAACTAAAGAAGACGATCTATTAAACACAACTGAAAGCATCAGTTCAACCGCTTCGAAAACATCAGTACAACCACCTGAATACATCAGTTCAAAAAGCACCTTGAGGCCAAAGTGAGTGCTAACAGCGCGAGATTTCAGTCTCTCATCGATTTGTTCATACTAACCATCGACAGCCAGCACGGCATATGCTACACCCAACCTGAGAAACTTCCAGGTAAGACACTGATTGGCCGTCTACTTGCACAAACATATTCCTTTGTTTGTAGCTCTATTTTTCTTTTTTAGATGTAGACCTGGTGAAGCAATTGCAATTTGACAGTTAATAAAAAGTGAAACAAGTGACTGCAACATGCCGAAGATGTTATGAAAATGTCAACTACGTACACTAAAACCTGTATTCCACAATACTGCAGGTATCACACTGAGTGGCCTAAGGAAGCATTTCTTCCAGCGCAATTCTAGGGCGTTCAAAAGGGGCACGTGGACGCGTCGCAAGATACACTCGGAGTGTGGGATGCACGCGATGTGGCACAAGACAGGCAATACCTTGCCGGTGATGGTCAACGGCCGGCAGACGGGCAGCAAAAAAGGTTCTGGTGTTGCCCACCAACAAGAACTTCGACAAGCAGAGGACCAACTGGGTGATGCACCAGTACCACCTCGGGGACCTGGATCAAGAGAAGGAGCAGGAGCTGGTCCTCTGCATGATTTTCTACCAGACGAACACTAGGGCCAGGAGTAAAAAGATTAAAAGTTACTTTGGTATTGGTAGTTGAACTACCTTGTCGTCCGCAAGTTGGTATTGTTGTTAACGATCTTTTGGTATGAACTTGCAGTTGCTTCCCACCATCATGTCAAGGGTCGACGTGGATATAAAGCTGAATCATTTGTTTCGAAACGAATTTTCAGGCACCTGATTTTTATTTGATGGGTAGCATGGCGGTGCTTTTAAATACAAGGAGTTAGCGTCTCTGACGTAGGCCATTCCGTGCCTCATAGAATAAGCGCCCGTGGTTGTGCGTAACACAAAGGTTCAGTTCTATGGGCTAAATGTCCGTGCATCTCCGTCTAATCGAGTCACAGGCGAGCATGATTCTATGTAATACCACAGACCATGCCTTTGAGCATTGCACGCTCGTGCCTATGAGCCGAAACATCCGTGCCTCTCTGTCTGAACGAGTCGACGGAATCATTCGAAACACAAACCCAAGCGAACATGACTCTATATAATACCACACCATGCTTTCTTGGGCTGTCCACACATGCCTGTGTATGTTTTCTTCTGCAATAGTGAAGGAAAATGACCGTTCTTTGTTTTCTACCGCAATAGTGAAGGAAAAATATAATTTATAGTTGTCGTCCAATTGGTCGACGTCCCCTCCCCTCCTTTCCTCACATGCGGGATCTGCCGGCAGTGAAGACCTAGTAGTTTTTCCAGATCTACGCCACATATAGCGGTGCTCACAGGCGGCGTGAATCCAGCAACGGAGACGGGGATGGAGATCCGGCCAGGTACCTTGAGTTGCAAGAAGGCGAGGTTCGGGCCACCGGCGACTTCGTCCTCTGGCAGCATGGCGGTAGCGGCCAGAAGCGGCACGGACCCGCTCAGTGGTTTGGAGAAACAAGAGTCTTGCCCGGATCGCATCAGTGACCTCCTGGACGGTGTCCTCGGTGAGATCATTTCCTGTCTATCCACTAAGGAGGGCACCCACACTCAAATCCTCGCACATCAATGGCGCCCTCTATGGCGCTCTGCTCCTCTGAATCTTGACTGCAGTGAGATCCCTGTTGGTCGTCTTTTTAAGCCTCTAGAAACAGTTCATATCGACGTAGCCTCGATGCTCCCCAGCAAGGATGTCATTCACATTAAATATTTTGGAACTCGGTGCAATTTTCAGCCTGGCGTTGGTGGTTCGTGCCTTCTGGAAGCCATCCTCTCCGGCCATGGGGGCGCAGTTCATCGCCTCTGCATTCCCGCGTGCTACCTCCACTGCAGACCCTCTACAGTTGACGCTTGGCTTCGATCCCCAAGACTGACGAATCTGCAGGTTCTCGAGTTCTAATACATGTTCCCACGTTTCATGGGAAAAACCATCACACTACCGCACGAATTCTATTCGTCCACGGCCTCGCCACCGACTTCCACGTTGCTGTTTTCCTCGATGCACACCGTCACATTTGCTCTTTGCCAGATACCTGATGAGTATGCACAATCGCTCAAACTTCCACTGCTTAAGAGGCTTTCGTTTTTGGAGGTTGATATATCAGACGTCTCACTATAAAGCATAATCAACCATGGTCCCCCTGCCCTCGAGTGGCTCCTGCTTGTTTGCAATAACCTAGACCACTGCATCAGAATAAACTCAGCCAAAGTTGAACTCATCTGTATCCTTTGTGAGAATGGTGAACTCGTTATTGAGGATGCGCCCTCATTTAAACGACTGATTCACGATATTCAGTGCCGACAGTTGCGGATAACTGTCTTCTCTACACCTAAACTCGAGTGTCTGGGTAATTTTTACAAAGGACTTCCTGAATCCAAGATTGTTTTTGGCTCTACAGTTATCGAGGTACTCACCTTTTGCACTATACTCTTTAGTTGCATTCGTTCCACTGCCTGAGTTTCATGCCATGTAAACTTTTATCCATCTAGTTTTATGATATGTGCTTGGTGCAGGCTTTGTGTGTAGTCAGCCTATCAATGGCGGTTCAATCTGTGAAGACCCTGCTTATCCACATGTCATTAAATCTGAACAAGGTTGTTGCCTTGATGAGATGCTTTCCTAGCTTAGAGAACTTGTTTATCGAGGTAAAATGATTTCCAGACGCATTGAAAGCACAAACAATGCATAGTGTACTATATTGGAGGCCTCTCGTTCCCCTTGTAGTCCTCAAGTATTCTCACTCTTTATGCATTTCCAGGGAGGAGTCTGTCGTGTGGAAGGTGTAACAAACAAGTGGCGCCACAAGCATCGGGTGTTTCTCAAACAGCATGACATTCGTCTGAAGACAGTAACGCTGGAAAAATATGTACACTGCAAGAAAAACATTGAATTTGCAAATGTTCTTTATTCTGAATGCAAAGGAGTTAGAGACTATGAGGCTTAAGTTTCTTCCCCCCCAGACAACATCACTGAAGGATTTTATAAACGTCAAGAAGAGGTGCTTCGATGGGGCAACAAGGCTTCTAGACGTGCTCGTCTTATATTGTCAGGGTATTGTAGGCATATGAACTTGGATTTAAAAGTACACATCTGGACAAACCAGTGTCCAATCATGGATTTGCCGGATCCATTGACTTGTGAATGTTGAAAATGGTTATCCGGCTATCACAGATAGGTGTTGTTGTGTGCTTTCCAGTTTGGATTTCCAGCTTGTACTTTATGCACTGTCTGTGAGGTTGTCAGGAACTTGTTTTTGTGCTCTTCAGTTGGGAAGCAACTCGGAAGCTCAAGAAACTAACAAGTTTTCATGTTTTTGTGCACCGTCTGTAAGTTTGGATTTCCATTTGTGAATAGAGAGAGCGAATAATATCATCTGGAACACGCAGTCACATGTGATGTGACGGCCGTGCCTCTCCAAATAACTTTTTAGCTGAAATATTTTACAATACAGAGGTGCTCGTGCCTCTCGTGCCTATAAGGTTCTGGTGCTGCACACCCACAAGAACTTCGACCAGCAGAGGACCAACTGGGTGATGCACCAGTACCACCTTAGGGACCTGGAGCAAGAGAAGGAGCGGGAGCTGGTCCTCTGCAAGATTTTCTACCAGACGAACACTTGGGCCAGGAGTAAAAAGATTATAAGTTAGTTTGGTATTGGTAGTTGTACTACCTTGTCGTCCGCAAGTTGGTATTGTTGTTAGCGATCTTTTGGTATGAACTTGAATTTGCTTCCAACCATCATGCCGAGGGTCGACGTGGATATAAAGCTGAATCATTTGTTTCGAAATGAATTTTCAGGCACCTGATTTTTATTTGATGGGTAGCACAAGCACCTGCCGTTCAAATTCCCAGTTCTCCAATTTTTTCGAAACAACTGCATGCACTTATTATCACGATAAAAAAAAATATCCGTGCTGCATCCCAGTTATCAGTTTGTACTTGCAGAATTCTCTCGTTTATTGAACACGTATATTGTTTTTTCAGGTCGAGCAAGTTTCAATTGGGCTGTAGACTGCCCAGGGTTGGTTTTGTTTTTAACAGGCCCAGCCCATGACGACAACGGGGCACAAAGATCCAGCAGGTATCTACTAGCCTCTGGCCTGCCATCCTTAGTTATATTTTGTCTTACAACATCCGCACGCAGTTTTCTTACTGAATGAAACACACAGTCCAGTTCTATTTTCCTCTTGAAATGCATGTCCTACATCAGTTTTTTAATCTCTACCTATAGTTTTACCTGTTCATATACACGTATCATTATACTGAAAACACATAAAATTCCATTTTCATATTTACATCCTTATTTTACTTGTTTTTTCCCACCCAACGCTGATTTTTGTACACTGGTTTTCCCTTAAACCAATTTAATTGTCCCACGTCTTATTTGCTTACAAAAATAAAACAATTTTTTTGCAAATCAATAAGTTCTTAAAAAATGTTTATCATTTCGGGATTACAACAGTTCGGACTCCACCGAAATATGCAAAATAAGGTTGAACTTTTTTACCGTGGTCCTGGGTAGAAAATGGACTGTAATAAATTACTTAACAATTAGCAAATGGGCTGCAAATTATAAAAAATAGCAAATGGGCTTTATGTTGTCGGCCATAGATTTGGAGGCTGACTTGTGGGCCTACTAAGTTCATGCGTACACAGGGTTTCTCAAAAAAAGAAACTTAGTCAACAACCGACTCTACTAGCGTCAGACCGTTAGATGTCAATCTAACGGCAATCGTGCTTCTTCAGTCTCTGATCTTCCTGCCCTAGCCGCCCAAACCAGCGCCATCGGAACCGCCTGCTCCCGCCTCCCGTGGCCGACAGTGCAACCGGGCAGGCTTCACGGCCCCATCATACTCGCATCCCTGGCCTGTCAATCCCTCTACTCACCTACACCTCCTGTTATTTTTCGGCGACGGCAGCCGAACTAGTCAACCCCCGTACTCTCCACCGTGTGGGCAGCCACTGCCGTGTCTTCCCCGGCTCCGTGTCATTCCCTTCGTAGGCCTCGCCGTCGTCCACCGCCCTGGTGCTCTCGGCGTGGCGTGGTCAACGATGTCCATCCAACGGCCGTAGTGCTTCTTCAACGTCTGGTCTTCTTGCCCCAGCCGCCCAAAGCAGCGCCGGTCGTGCCACATGCTCCTGCCTCCCGTGGCCGAATGTGCTGCCACGGAGGCCTCCCTCCACTCACCCACCGCTGGCCAGGCCATCCCTCCACTCACCCACTCCCCCTGTTATTCTGCAGCGACGGCAGTCTCACACCACAGCCGAACCAGTGAACCCTCGTACTCCTCTCCGCGTGGGCATCCAGTGTCGCGTCTTACCCGGCTCCGCGTCATCCCCTTCCTAGGCCTCGCCGTCGTCCACCATCGTGGTGCTCTCGGCATGGCGTGGTCAATGTGGTCAATGACGAACTTCCATCGGAAGAGTACTGTACATGGAGAGGCTGACAGCTGGGTCCACGGCAGCTGCAAGGAAGTGCCTCCTTATTACGCGCAAAATAATTATTCCTCCACCTGACAGCAGGGACCCACCGGACGGGCCACCAGTATTTCGTGAAAAAAACGTTTCCCCCCTGACTGCTGGGACCCACCGGATGGGCCACTGTATTTCGCGAAAAAAGCGTCTGCCCCTGACTGCAGGGACCCACCAGACGGACCACCGTGTTACCGCCGCTGACAGCTCGGACCCACCAGCTATATCTTTGCATGCAAGGAAGTACCTCCTTATTACGCACAAAAAAATGAATACTCCCCCTATTAGCTGGGACCCAGTATAGTGGTAGGCTGACTTGTGGGCCTACTAAGTTCACGGGGACGGAGGGCTTTGTCAACTTAGTCAATATGCACGATTGTAGATCTAGTGACCGTACGATGTCCATCCAATGGTCGTAGTGCTTCTTCAACCTCTAGTCTTCTTGCTCTAGCCGGTCATGCCTCGTGCTCCTGCCTCCCTTGGCTAGCTGCGATGCGGCGGTTTCCTCACCGCCCCCAACTACTCCCACCGCTGGTCAGACCATCCCTCTACTCACCCACACTCCCTGTTATTCTGCGGCGACGACAGCCTCGCACTGCAGCGAACCAGTGAACCCTCGTACTCCTCTACGCGTGGGCATCCACTGCCGCGTCTTCCCCGGCTCCGCGTCGTCCACCGCCCACGTGCTCTCGGCGCGGCGTGGTCAACGTCATCAAGGAACAGCTTCCATCGAATGTGGACTGTACATGAAGAGGTTGACAGCTAGGTCCACGGCCGCAGCAAGGAAGTGCCTCCTTATTACGCGCAAAATAATTATTCCTCCACCTGACAGCGGGGACCCACCAGACGGGCCACTGTATTTCGCGAAAAAAACATTTCCCCCTGACTGCTAGGACCCACCAGCTACATCTTCGCATGCAAGGAAGTGCATCCGAGCAAAAAAACGATTCACCCCTGACTGCTGGGACCCACCAGCTACATCTTCACATTCAAGGAAGTGCGTCCGGGCAAAAAAAACGATTCGCCCCCTGACTGCTGGGACCCACCAGCTACATCTTCGCATGCAAGGAAGTGCGTCTGGGCAAAAAAACGATTCGCCCCCCTGACTGCTGGGATGCACTAGCTACATCTTCACAGGCAAGGAAGTGCCTGACAGTTGGGACCCACCTAGTCGAAGCGTATGTAGCGTTGTCATTCTGGTCGCGAACATGTACGTACATACTAGTCGATGTAGAGCCACGCATGTGTCGTAGTAGTGGTGCGCACGTGTCGTAGTAGAGGCACGCATGTAGCATGTGCATGTACGTACAACGGTCAGGGTGCAAGAAAGAAAATACGGCCGCATACGTACATACGGGTGGGGTCTCGAACGCCTACTCGCACATACGTACGGCCAGGGCTCGTGTACACTGCTGGGTCGGAAGGGAGAAACAACATCGTTGTCGTGTTCATGGGGAGGCAACGGAATGCGTCATGTTCATGGGGAGGCAACGGAATGCGTCGTGTTCGTGGGGAGGCAATGGAACGCGTGGGAGCCAACCGGCTGGGTCAGAATGGAATGCGTGGTCGTGTTCATTGGGAGGGCTTGGACGGAACAGGCAATGGAAACGGGGCCTGGCGTACCGCAGAACAGAGGAAATGGACCTCCTACATTCAGAATGGGGTCCTGTTGATCGGGAGGGGTCTGGCGTACCGCAAAACGGACGAAACGAACCTCCTATGGTCGAAACGGGGGTCCCGTGAACCGGGAGGGGCGCGGCGTACCGCAAAACGGAGGAAACGGACCCCCTACGATCGAAATGGGGGTGTGGCGTACCACAGAACGGACGAAACGGACTTGTGTTGGAGCGCTACGGTCGAAACGGGGGTCCTGTTCATCGGGAGGGGTGTGGCGTACCGCAAAATGGGACTCCACGAGATATTTTTCATCTCCACTGTCGACCTCTTCCAGCATCCACGGGCTACTGTTCATGCACCATCGACCTCCTCGAGCCTCCACCTGCGACTATTCATCCATGAGCTCCTATTCATCCAGCCTCCACCGCGTGCTACTCCACCGGCTACTGTTCAACCACCCCTCTCTACGGGCTCCTATTCAACCACCCCTCCACGGGCTACTGTTCATTCCACCCCTCCACCATCTACTATTCATCCAGCCCTCCACGGGGTTGTCCTGTTCATCCATCCCTCCACAGGGTCCTGTTCATCCAGCCCCAACCAACTCGATCGATCAGGGTCCTGTTCATCCAGAGGCAACACCACGGGTCCTGTTCATCCACTCCCACCGCTCACTGTTCAT
>NC_057810.1:196027048-196081472 GCF_018294505.1 Triticum aestivum | reverse complement strand
CAGCAGTAGTGAAGGAATCGCTCGATCGGGTTCAGTTAACAGCCATCGATCGATCGCTCGGGTTCAGTAACGCGTAGCCTGTAGTGCAATCACTCGGGTTCAGTTAGAGCCCAACGCCTCGCTCGAGTTCAGTTAGAGCGCAATGCCTCGAACACATGCACATACGTACAAGAGAAACGTGCATCCCTCAGCCCCCGACCACCCACCGTAACCGGGAACTCCCCGAAATTTTCCTCACCCTCGCTTCTACCACGGTTTTTTCCGTCATGGACGGCCCCAAGAATGTCATGCAGCTGGGTAGCCGGCCCGCCCAGGATGAGCATTTTCTATCATGATTTTTTTGTCATAGAAGTAGGAGCCCACCACATCTATGATGATACCGGGTTTTGTCACAATTATCGTCATAGAAGTGTCATATGTATGACAGAAAAAAACGTTCGGCCCAAAATGTCACGTATGTGTCTTTTTTCTATAGTGGTATGTGAAAATCATCTTGTAGAGCAGGGCACGATTTAAGTGTTCGAGATTTACTTTGGAGTATTCGGAGATGGAACCCGCCTTGCAATGTCGCAGACAATCTACGCACCGGACTCATTGTCATTGAAGCCTAGTTCAGGGGCTACTGAGGGAGTCCTGGATAAGGGGGTATCCGGACAGCCGAACTATATACTCTGGCCACACTGTTAGACTATGATGATACAAGACTCAAGACTTTGTCCCGTGTCCGGATGGGAGTCTCCTTTGCGTGGAAGGCAAGCTTGGCGATTCGGATGTTAGATCTCCTTCTTTGTAACCGACTCTGTGTAAACCTAGCCTCCTCCGATGTCTATATAAACCGGAGGGTTTAGTCCATAGGACAACAACAATCATACCATAGGCTAGCTTCTAGGGTTTAGCCTCTACGATCTCGTGGTAGATCAACTCTTGTAATACTCATATCATCAAGATCAATCAAGCAGGAAGTAGGGTATTACCTCCATCGAGAGGGCCCGAACCTGGGTAAAACATCATGTCCCCTGCCCTGTTACCATTGGCCTTAGATGCACAGTTCGGGACCCCCTACCCGAGATCCGCCGGTTTTGACACTGACAGTCATCTCCTTGAGTGATTCATTGAAATCCTCAAACCAAGGATCATGACGAGTACGATGGCCTTCATAGACCTCAGAGAGCCGGTCCCAGATTAGCTTCGCATGATTGAGATGCATGACGTTCCTAAACTAATTTTGGGACTAACAGGAGCACATGACATCCTTCGCTGTGAGGTTGAGTAGAGTGTACTTGCGAATGTCATCAGCCTCCGCCATCTTGCATAGATCGGTAAGACCAATCTCAGTGACGGTCCACAGCTAGTTGTTCATAGCCATGAGTTGCTTCTTCATCATGGACTTCCACTAGGGATACTCATGACCGTCAAAGATGGGGCAGGACATGCTCCTCTTTCTTGCAGTCGACATAACTAAAACTCCAGGCGGTTAAACCAAAATCACACAGAACAAGGGAGTACCTTGCTCTGATACCAACTGAAAGTGCGTTACGTCGACTAGAGGGGGGGTGAATAGGCGATTTTTATGAATTCTTCACTGAGGAATTTCAAGGTGAGGAAATTTCTAAGCAAAGAACTACTTGCAGCGGCATAAGTACTCAGGTATAAGCATAACAAAGAAACAACATAGTCATCATGATGAAATGAAAGACAAACACAGAGTACAGAATGTGTAAACACAGGATAAGCAGGATGAAGACAAACAGACTGAATAAATAGGATTGAGGAATTAGAGAAAGTCTTCAGTCAAAGTCTTCAAACAGTAATGATCAGGTTCATCAACACATAACTGAGGAAATGAAAGGGTTGAGGAAATAGAACCAGTAGGCTCGGTGAAGATAAAGATTTGTCGACCAATTCCAACTACTGTGACATTTGTACATCTGGTTGGAGCGGCTGAGTATTTAAACTTGAGGACACACAGTCCCGGACACACAGTCCTCACCATATTCTCCTTTAGCTAAGATCATGCAAATCTCGCCCAACAATAGTGGTAAGTCTTCACAGGTGACTTCCAAACCTTCACAGACTAGGTCACTCGGCAATCCATAATTCCTCTTGGATGCTCAGACCATGACGCATAACCGTCTGGAGGATACACACTCCTCGAAGGTAACAAGCGTCGGTTCCACACAAGAATAATCTCTTCAGTGATGCTCAATCACTTTGGGTTTGTAGGTTTGGGTTTGGGATTTGGGTATTTCCTCACTTGATGATTTTCGCTCAAGGTCCTCGGAGGATGGGCTGCTCTCAAATGACAAGTGTCAGTTTGTCTCGGAGCAGCCAACCAGGTAGTGGTTGTAGGGGGCGGCTATTTATAGCCTAGTGAGCAGCCCGACATGATAAGACATAAATGCCCTTCAATGATATGACCGTTAGGTGGTAGATATTTTGGAATGGCTAGCGCGCGGCTCAGCAACGGTCGGATATTTTGAGGTTCGAATTCCTCAGGGCTATCATGTTCCTCACTGTGTAGGCAATCCGCACTAGCGAATTCCGAACTCCTCAGTCAGAAAAAATTCCTCAGAGACCAGAAGATCTTCGTCTCTGTCACTGAAGAAATTGACTGAGCTGATATGAGATTTCGAATGGCTTCAGTCGAAGGATTGGGTAGGTGTAGGATTTTGAGATGAGCATCACTTGGAAATCTATTTCCTTAGTATTACCTGGACCCCCTTTAACAGTACGGTGTTTCCTATGACTCAAGAAGTAGAAAAAGAAACTACAAAAACAAAAGTCTTCACGCTTTAGATTCCTCGCATGAATATCAAAGTCTTCAAGGTCACACCAATTTCTTCACTTTCAAAGTCTTCAGGAGAACCAAAGTCCTCAGCCGAAGACATTCATTTTTAGGTGTTGACTTTCACTGTAAATATCAAACTCCTCATTGACTTATAGAGCCTGTGTACACTCACAAACATATTAGTCCCTTAACCTATAAGACTTCAATACACCAAAATCACTAAGGGGCACTAGATGCACTTACAAATACTTTATAGAACCTATGGTTGAGGCATAGGGAATGACTTTCATTCTCTCTCTATCTTCTGTTATGGTCGGGCTTTGAGTCTTACTCAACTTCACACCTTACAATACAGGCTAGAACACCTTATTTGACTGATCCATTTTGAACTCCTTGAAAATCTAGTCAAGGTATATACTCATTAGAAATCTTATAAAGCGTCTTGATCTATCTCTATAGATTTTGATGCCCAATATGTAAGCAGCTTCACCAAGGTCTTTCATTGAAAAATTCTTATTCAAGTATCCTTTTATGCTATCCGTAAATTCTGTATCATTTCCAATCAACAATATGTCATCTACATATAATATCAGAAATGCTACAGAGCTCCTTTATGTCTACTACACAACTTTATTCTTATAGACACGTGTTGGCCCTCCAAGCGCAGAGTTTTGTAGGACAGTAGCAATTTTCCTCAAGTGGATGACCTAAGGTTTATTAATTCATGAGAGGTGTAGTATGAAGATGGTCTCTCTCAAACGACCCTGCAACCAAATACAAGAAATCTCTTGTGTCCCCAACACACCCAATACAATGGCAAATTGTGTGGGTGCACTAGTTCATTGAAGAGATGGTGATAAAAGTGTAATATGGATGGTAGAAATATATTTTCAGGGTCCGTACTTTCGCTAGTGCAACCTCTCAACAATGCTAACATAGTTGGATCATACTCAAAGTGCAATAAAGAATCACTCCCGAGTTCCTATTAGAGGAGAACAAAAGATAGGATTTGTTTGTAGGTCATGAAAACACCTCAAAGCTATTCTTTCCGTTCGATCTATTCAAGAGTTCGTACTAAAGTAACACAAATCAATTTTTTTTCTGTTCGATCTATCCTAGAGTTCGTACTAGAATAACACCAAAGCAAATTCATATTCATACTACTGAATCCACACAAAGAACTATAAAGAGACCCCAAAGTTTTCATCAAAGAAAAATGTGCATCAACCCCTATGCATATATTACCCCAATATCACCATGGTAATCCGCAAGTTGAATGCCATAAAGGCCCATAACACATATCAAGTGAATCAATAAGATACCTCATTGTCACCTAAAGTATTCATATTGCAAGACATATATCATGTGTTCTCATCTCTGAATATTCAATCCAACAAGACAAAACTTTGAAGGGTAAAGATTCAATTTGTCATAACAAGAATATAGAGGGGAGAAACGTCATATGATCTGACTATATTAACAAAGCCCATGATATAGATCACGAGAGAGAGAGAGAGAGAGGGAGAGATCAAACACATAGCTACTGGTACAAACCCTCGGCCCCAAGGGTGGACAACTCGCTCCTCATCATGGTGGCCGCCGGGATGATGAAGATGGACAACAGTGATGATTCCCCCCTCCAGCAAGGTGCCGGAACGGGGTATAGATTGGATCTCGTGGATACAGAGGCCTTGCAGTGGCGGAACTTCTGATCTAGGGCTACCCCGAAGGGTTTCGGAATATTTGGGAATTTATAGTGCAAAGAAAGGGTACGGGTGGCCATCGAGGTGGGCACAACCCACCTGGGCGCGCCTGGGGGCCCAGGCACGCCCTAGTGGGTTGTGCCCCCCTTGGGGCACCCCTCTGGTGCTGCTCTGGCCCATTCTGAGTGTTCTGGTCCATAAAAAATCTCCAAAAAGTTACGCGGTGTTTGGACTCCGTTTGATATTGATTTCGCGATGTAAAAAACAAGCAAAAAACAGCAACTGGCACCGGGCACTGGGTCAATAGGTTAGTCCCAAAAAATGATATAAAGTTGCTATAAAATGATTGTAAAACATCCAACAATGATAATATATTAGCATGAATACTTCATAAAATACAAATACGTTGGATACGTATTAGCATCGCCAAGCTTAATTCCTACTCGTCCTTGAGTAGGTAAATGATAAAAGAAATAATTTATGAAGTGTGAATTCTAGCAAAGTGCATAAGTTTGATCAATGTTATAGTGGCAACCAATTCACAAGTTAAGGTTCAAACAATGAATTCTCTTGAAACTCAACAACCTATGCTGTCAGTCACCAAGCAATTTCAATTCAACTTATTCAACAGAGTTTAAGTAAGAGCTCCACATACTCAACCATCATATAGTCTTCTATGATTGCTAACGCTCACCACGTACACATGAGCAAAACATTTCAATCGGACACATAGAAAGATAGGGGCTTATTGTTTTGCCTTCCAACGTATTCACCTCAAGGGTGATGTCAACAATAATAACTCATGCTACCCATATTCAACTGGACATATGTGCCTAGATCTTTCCTAACCACATGATGCTTGCCAAAAGATAAAAATAAAAAGGACTAGAGAGAAAAACTTTGACTCTTGCATGAAAGTAAATAAATAAAAGCAAAAGATAGGCCCTTCGCAGAGGGAAGTAGAGGTTGCCATGCGCTTATTTGTTTGTATGCTCAATCCCTTAGTGCAAAAGAATGTCACATTATACTGCCCCTTACGATGGCAACCTTTATTATGCAGTCCGTCGCTTTTATTGCTTTGCTATCATAAGTTCGTACAACGCTCAATTTTCTCTTACACTAAACGGTCTAACATTTTTAGACAATTTTATTGCCTTATTGCACCGATGACAACTTACTTGAAGGATCTTGCTCAATCCCTAGGTAGGTATGGTGGACTCTCAAAAAAAGATTTGGGTTTAAGGGTTTTTGGATTCACAAGTAGTATCTCTACTTGGTGCGGAATTTTAGGCTAGCAAAGATAGGGGACAAGCACCACATGTTAAAGGATCTATGACAATATCACTTCTATGTGAATATGAGCAAACATAAATCATTACGTTGTCGACATATAATATTTTGATGGGGGCTCACAATCACAAAAGATTTCTAGGATAGTGTATTTGCATGTGAAAGTTCTCTTCCTTATACTAATTATTTGT
Source organism: Triticum aestivum (assembly GCF_018294505.1). Classification (NCBI taxonomy): domain Eukaryota; kingdom Viridiplantae; phylum Streptophyta; class Magnoliopsida; order Poales; family Poaceae; genus Triticum; species Triticum aestivum. Next base: position 196,075,500 of record NC_057810.1, on the reverse strand, counting down.
GAATGGCTTGTATGACCATTATTGTGATTGTCAAGCCTCAAAAGATTTCACTTTCTAAACCAAATGTGAATCTACCACTAGGCATGATATGGTTTCAACTTCATGATATTCAATTTATTCCTGATATTCAATTCATTCAACGATTTACTCATAGGATATAAGTGAAGCACAAGAGCAAATGACAAGCTACTCCAAAAAGATATAAGTGAAGATCATTAGCATAATATTTATTTCTCTCAAATTAATTTATGTGAAGCAAGAGAGAATTTCTTCAAAAATACTAAAGCACACCGTGCTCAAAAATATATAAGTGAAGCACTAGAGCAATTCCATGGAAAAGAGCTTTGTTGACGAGATGTGAATGCCGCTTACTTAGCCTCCCTGGTAACTATTTGAGGACTCTATTTTATTTAAACACTTTCAGATCTAAGTATTTTATTAAAACAGCAAGCAAAATGGAAATAAAATGACATTTCAATAGTAGCACAACTCATGTGAAGAAGCAAAAACTTAGGCTCAACCGATACTAACCGATAATTTTTGAAGAAGAAAGGTGGGATGCCTACCGGGGAATCCCCAAGCTTAGATGCTTGAGAGTTAGTGAAGTATTAGCTTGTCATGCCTTGGGGATGACCTTTTGTGTTTCCTTAATTCCTCTCATATCACGGTTTCCCTAAATCTCAAAAACTTCATCCACACAAAACTCAACAGGAACTCGTGAGATAAGTTAGTATAAATCAAAGCAAAAACCTTATCATTCTCTACTATAGTAAATCACAAAAATTATTATTCCACATTTCATACTAAATGCCTCTGCATATTTAGTACTCCTTTCTTAAAATAGAATCATTAAACAAGCAAACATATGCAAACATAACAGCAATCTGCCAAAACAGTACAGTCTGTAAAGAATGCAAGATTCATCATACTTCCCTAACTCCAAAAATTATGAGAAAAATATTACACTGTAGAAAATTTATCAGATCTTATTTTTCCGAAAGTTTCAACAATTTATCATATTCTTAATTTTGTAGGGAACTTTTGCAACACCAATAAACTTTCTGTTTTCAAACAGCAACAAGTATACTTGCAAAATAAGCATGGAAAAGGCTATCAATGCCACTTTTATTGAAATAAAATATGCAAAACATTATTATAAATAAATTCAAGCAAATACTAGCAAAATAAATTGATACTCCAAGCAAAACACATATCATGTGACGAATGAAAACATAGCTCCAAGTGAGGTTACCGATAATGTTGGAGACGAAAGAGGGGATGCCTTCCGGGGCATCCCCAAGCTTAGTTGCTTGGATCTTACTTTAATATTACCTTGGGGGTGCCTTGGTCATCCCCAAGCTTAGGGTCTTGTCACTCCTTATTCTCCTCATATCGACATCTCACCCAAAACTTGTAAACTTCAATCACATAAAACTTAACGGAACTTTGTGAGATAGGTTAGTATGATAAAGAGCAAACCATTTCACTTTTGGTACTGCCACAGACAAAATTCATAATTGTTTCAACACAATGCCTAATGTACCATATCATTTAAACAATTTATATTGAGAAATATAAGCCATAGAAACAAGGAAACAAGCAAACTATGCATTCAAAACAGAATCTATCAAAAACAGAACAGTCTGTAGTAATCTGTACTCAAACCATACTTATGATACTCCAACAATTCTGAAATAAGTTGGACCACGTGAGAAATTTGTATATTAATCTTCTTCAAAAATAATCAACTCAGAACCACTCTTATTTTAAAAATGAGAGCTATTTTTGTGAGTGCAAGAGTTTCTGTTTTTCAGCAAGATCAAATCAACTATCACCCAACATGATCCCAAAGGCTTTACTTGGCACTTCATTGAAACAAAGACAATAAAGCATGATTAATACAGTAGCCTAATCATAAGAACATACAAAAACAGTAGGTAAAAGTGCTGGGTTGTCTCCCAACAAGCGCTTTTCTTTAATGCCTTTTAGCTAGGCATGATGAGTTCAATGATGCTCGCATAAAAGATAAAGATTGAAACATAACAAGAGAATCATGAATCATAAGTTCCTCACTCATAATAATTTTCAGTAGCATCATGAATAGATTCATCCATATATCCATCACCTAAAGCATTCTTTTCATGATCCAAAAGCATAGATAATTTATTACTCTTTATGGCATACATGTCATCATAATAATCATCATAAATAGCAACTTTGTTCTCATCATAGTCAATTGAAACCTCTTTTGAAATAGTGGATGTATCACTCAATAAAGTCATGACCTCTCCAAATCCACTTTCATCAATATTGTAAAAAGATTCAACACCCTCCAAAATAGTGGGATCACTACTACCTAGAGTTGACACTCTTCCAAACCCAGTTTCGTCATTGTAATCATCATAAATAGGAGGCATGCTATCATCATAATAAATTTTCTTATCGAAAGTAGAAGGAATAAAAGGATCATATTCATTATGCAAAGCATACCTAAGCTTAGGACAAGCATTATTTTCAGCAAATAAATCTTCAAACGTTTCATACTCATCAAACATAGCATCCCCAAGCTTGTGGTTTTGCATATCATCATAATCATTCTTATCAATAGCATGAATGGCACCAATAGTATAGCAAACATTAATATCATATTCTTCCAAGCAAGTGCCAAAAAGATTTTTAATATCATAAGAGACATCATTGTCTTCCCAATCGTAATCATCACAAGAAGTACTAGGCATCACAAAATCATACGCAATATCATCATCCTCCATCAACATATTTGATTTACTTTCATGAGGCATAATGGTGATAGGAGCAATATTACTTGGGAGAGTTACCTTTTTAGCTCTACTTTTTCTTCTTTTCTTTTTCTTCTTCACCACCTCACGTGTGGGTTTAATCATTTTTTCCGAGCATCCTGTTGAAGATATTGATTGGATAGGAAGCTCCTCCTCGTTACCTGATTCGTCATAAACACTAGGAGGGTATTGGGAAATATTTTTCCTTTCATTAGTACTCTCTTCATGGTCTGTTTGTTTTATTGTCTTTAGATAGTTGGTAATATAAGGATTCTCAATGCAATTTACCACACAAAACATATACATTTCCTCTACATCAAAATCAAGAACTCTCTCAAGGGCAAACTCTGGAATATCCTTAGTTATATGTTTCATTTCTTCATAGCCTAGAAGTAAACTAAGTTCATTATGATGCGCAAGGGAAATCAAGTCATCACAATTTTTGTACACGACTCGATCATGAAACAATTTGCATTGGGTATTTAAATGACCACGTTCATTGCAAAGTTCACAAGGATGGCTAAGAAAATTTAAATTTTCAGCGGAAACATCTAGCCTCTCTTGCAACCATTTAGTTTCTAAATACTTATGCCTCTTGGAAAATATATCTTTCCTATTTGGTGTGTACTTGCAAACTCTATGTACTCCACAAAAGTTGACATGCTTATAAGAGACATTTTCATCATGACTAGTGTAATTATCATTAGTACTATGGATATTGAAAGAGTTCATACTGTCATGCTCATCATTCATGCCAATCATATTATTAAATTCTTCTTCTATCAATTGAGCACAATTTTCCAAACCATCATTTTCAAGAAAGATATTATAAAGATGATCAATAATATGATGCAACCTTAATTCGATTTTGTTGTAGTTTTCTTTTATAGACCAAACTAGTGATAAAATAAGAAACTAAAAGATTCAATTGCAAGATCTAAAGATATACCTTCATGCACTCACCTCCCCGACAACAGCGCTAGAAAAGAGCTTCGTTGCCAGAGTGTGAGTGCCGGTTTCCTCACCTCCCCAGCAACGGGGACAGAAAAGAGCTTGATGTCTACTACGCAATGTTATTCTTGTAGACACGTGTTGGGCCTCCTAGCGCAGAGTTTTGTAGGACAGTAGCAATTTTCCCTCAAGTGGATGACCTAAGGTTTATCAATCTGTGAGAGGTGTAGGATGAAGATGGTCTCTCTCAAACGACCCTGCAATCAAATACAAGAAATATCTTGTGTCCCCAACACACCCAATACAATGGCAAATTGTATAGGTGCACTAGTTCGTCGAAGAGATAGTGATAGAAGTGTAATATGGATGGTAGAAATATATTTTTATAATCTGAATAAATGAAAACAGCAAGGTAGCAAATAGTAAACGGGCACAAAAATGGTGTTGCAATGCTTAAAAATGAGGCCTAGGGTCCCTACTTTCGCTAGTGCAACCTCTCAACAATGCTAACATAGTTGGATCATATGATTATCCCTTAAAGTGCAATAAAGAATCACTCCCGAGTTCCTATTAGCGGAGAAAAAAAGATAGGAATTGTTTCTAGGTCACGAAACCACCTCAAAGCTATTCTTTCCGTTCGATCTATTCAAGAGTTCGTACTAAAATAACATGAGGTCTCTTGAAGCTATGTCAGTTTTTTCCCCAAAGAGGAAGGGATGATGCAGCACAGCGGTGGTAGGTATTTCCCTTAGATATGAAACCAAGGTTATCAACCCAGTAGGAGAACCAAGCAACACAACGTAAACAACCCATGCACACAAATAACAACACCTCGCTACCCAACGTCTTAATGGGCTTGTCAATCCCATTCGGGCTACGGTGCCTCAAGATAGGCAAAGGACGTGAGGTAAATTTGTAGATGGGATAAATAGATCGCGGAACAAATAAATTGCAGAAATGTATTTTTGTATTTTTTTAGTTTAATAGATCTGAAAGTAAACGCAAGGCAAAGTAGACCGCAAGGCAAATATATGAGAAAGAAGACCCGGGGGCCGTAGGTTTCACTAGTGGCTTCTCTCGAGAAAATTAGCAAACGGTGGGTGAACAAATTACCGTTGGGCAACTGATAGAACTTCAAATAATCATGACGATATCCAGGCAATGATCATTACATAGGCATCACGTCCAAGATTAGTAGATTGACTCCTGCCTGCAGCTACTACTATTACTCCATGAATCGACTGCTATCCAGCATGCATCTAGTGTATTAAATTCATGGAAAAATGGAGCAATGCAATAAGAACAATGACATGATGTAGACAAGATCCGTTTGTCTATTGTGGCAGATATAGATCCCGTTTTTTATCCTTAGTAGCAACGATAGATACGTGTCGGTTCCCTTTCTGTCACTGGGATCAAGCACCGTAGGATCGAACCCACTACCGGGCACCTCTTCCCATTGCAAGATAAATAGATCAAGTTGGCCAAACAAAACCCAAATATAGGAGAAGAAATACGAGACTATAAGAGATCACACATATAAGAGATCAAAGAGCTCAAATAACTTTCATGGATATAAAAATATATAACTGATCATAAACTCGAAGTCATCGGATCCCAACAAACACACTGCAAAAAGGACTTACATCATATGGATCTCCAAGAGATCATTGTATTGATAATCAAGAGAGAGAGAGAGAGGAAGCCATCTAGCTACTAACTACGAACTCGAAGGTGTACAAAGAACTACTCACGCATCATCGAAGAGGCACCAGTGGAAGTGGTGACCACCTCCGTGATGGTGTCTAGATTGGATCTCGGTGTTCTAGACTCTGCAGCGACTGGATGAAAATTTCGTCGACTCCCCTAGGTTTTCTAGAATATTGGAGTATATATAGAGCAAAGAGTCGGTCCATGGGGCACCCGAGGTGGGCACAACCCACCTGGGCGCGCCTGGGCCTCCTAGCGCGCCCAGGTGGGATATCCCCTCCTCGGGACTCCCCCCAGGTGCAACCAGAGCCCATTGTGTTCCTTCTGGTCCATAAAAAATCATCCTAAATTGGCGTGGTATTTGGAGCCCTTCTGATATTGATTTCCTGCAATGTAAAAAACATGCAAAAAACAGCAACTGGCACTTGGCACTATGTCAATAGGTTAGTACCAAAAAATGGTATAAATTACTATTTAATGATTCTAAAACATCCAAGATTGATAATAAAACAACATGGAATGATAAAAAATTATAGATACATTGGAGACGTTTCAGCATCCCCAAGCTTAACTCCTGCTCGTCCTTGAGTAGGTAAGTGATAAAACATAATTTTTGATGTGGAGTGCTGTTTATCATGTCATATCATATTATTTTCTTCATAGCATGGACATTTGGACTTTTATGTGATTCATAGCAATAGTCTAGTTTTGACATAATAATTTAGATACTCAAGCATATCAACAAGCGACCATGCCTTTCAAAATATCAATGCTAAAACAAGTTATCCGTAACCCATCATGCTCAAACACTGATCCATTCATGAAACACACTAGAATATTAGCTACACCAATACTTAAGTACGATCATATTGTCCCCTAGTTGGTGCTTTTATAAGAGAGGATGGAGACTCAATTTCAAAAATAAAAATTTCATAAAGTAAAATAAAGGCCCTTCGTAGAGGGAAGTAGGGATTTGTAGAGGTGCCAGAGCTCAAAGCGAAAAAATAGAGATAAAAACATTTTGGGAGGTGTATCTATCCCACCAACGAAAACAACTTGGAGCATCCCAACACTTTCCACGCTAGATATATCATAGGCGGTTGCCAAACAGAAAATAATATTTATTCCTTTTTCCACCATAACTTTCACTTTCCATGGCTAATTGTATCCATGGGTGCCCTCCATACCAACACTTTCCAAGGAACTTATTATTTGACAACATAAAGTTAATTCATTTTTGCATTTTGGGACTAGGCATCCCTAATAGCTTTGCCTTACTCTCGTGCAACGATAAGTGAATAAACACTCATCACGAGAATAACACATCTAGCATCGAAAATATTAGCTACCCGTCACCGTTCTGCGAGCGAAATAAACACACAAAAGAGAAGTTCATTTTGAAAATTAGAGATGGCACATGCAAATTTGCTTACAACGACAAAAGAATACCGCAAATAGGTAGATATAGTGGACTCATGTGGCAAAACTGGTTTAAAGGATTTTGGATGCACAAGTAGAGGTCATACTTGGTGCAAAATGAAGGCTAGCAAAAAGAGTGAGAAGCGACCAACCAAGAAACGAATAATCTCATAAGCAAGCATTAAGCATAATTAACACCGAATAATGCACCACAAGTAGGACATAATTTTCATTGCATGATTATTGACTTTCGTGCATGCATAGGGAATCACAAACCTTAACACCAATATTCTTACTAGAGCACAATTACTCACCAACATGACTCACATATCACATCATCATATCTCAAAACTATTACTAAGAATCAAGTTTATTTTGTCCAATGATCTGCATGACATATATTTTATTTTCTTTCTTTATCCTTCTTGGATATTGCTATCTCTTGAGCACTGCGCTGGTTTTCCCCGAAGAGGAGAGGATGATGCAGTAAAGTAGCGTAAGTATTTCCCTCAGTTTTTGAGAACCAAGGTATCAGTCCAGTAGGAGACCACGCACAAGTCCCTTGTACCTACACAAAACGATTGCTACTCTCAACCAACGCGATTAGGAGTTGTCAATCCCTTCACGGTCACTTACGAGGGTGAGATCTGATAGAGATGATAAATAATATTTTTGGTATTTTTGATATAAAGATGAAAGTGAAAAGTAAAAGGCAAAGTAAAAACAAAGCAAATAATAAAGTGATAGAGGTTGATATGATGAGAATAGACCCAGGGGCCATAGGTTTCACTAGTGGCTTCTCTCAAGAGCATAAGTATTCTACGGTGGGTGTCGGGGAAACTGATCCACGAACACCTATGGGACTGGTAGACCGAGCCCCTTTCGGTTCGGCGGGGGGCGGAGGTCGCACGAAGAGCAGATCGAGGCGAAGCACACGAGTAGTTTACCCAGCTTCGGAGCTCTCCGGAGAGATAATACTCCTACTGCTGCTTGTTTGATTGTATTGTGTTCTTGCTCGAGAGAGAGCTAAGTGTTTTTCTGGCTTCCGAATGATCCGAACCCCCTCTACGTTGCGCATGGGCCTCCTTTTATATGCTAAAGGGGTCACCGACAGGTGGCAACGCAGAGAAGGGTAGAAGTGTAAAAAGAGGAGTGGTTGGTATAGTTACTTGTACAATGTTTCCTACCTAACCCTGACGGCAGGGGACAAGGGCATTAAATGCCCGTCTGTGTAGCCCAAACAGTGCAGAAAAGGACCGTCAGGGGCGCCACCGCTCGCCACGATGTTGATCTTGTCAGCTTCGCATGCCACTGCGCACCGCTGGCTGCACAGCCTCCTGCCACGCGCGCCTGGAAATGCCCCCAGAGCGACACGTTGGTGGATGCGCTGGAGCGTGGGCACAGAGTGGCCGCTTATCACGGCAAGTGCCTTGTCGCGGTTGTTGTCTTGTTGGGTCCGGGAGCTTGTCGCTCACCGGGCCTTGCCGGGATGCGCAGCGCGTCGCAGCAAGTTCCTTGAAATGCCTTGGTTGGCCTTCCCGGCAAGCTCCTCTTGCCAGGGCCTTGTCTCCTGGGCTTAAATACTTTGTTCTTGAATGGCTCCAAAGGAACCACGGAGGATCTTGGCGGTCGCCCGGCAAGCCTTGCCGCGGGGTGCTGCAACTGCCCGTGCACAAGTTCGGGGTACTAGGGTACCCGTATTCTAGTACACCGACAGGAGCCCCCGGGCCTGGGCCATACATGGTGCCAAGCGCTGTTGGGCCAGGCCCAAAACAGGGCACGGGCACACGCGGCCTGGGTTACGCCGTATCTGACTCCGTATCCACCGCGCCCTTCCTAATGGCATGCGTCGAATGCGGCGTCGTGGGAGAGATCGTGGGTGGTTTCTTTATTCGGAAGGGCGAAACGTCCGCCCCCTCCCTCTTTATAAGCAGGGGAAACAGGGGCAGTTCGCCTATCTCGCCGTTTGTTGCTCCAACTCCAGAAATCTCCTCCACTCCCCCCTTCTTCTCAAAGCAGAAAGAGAGCAGCGCTTCGCTCCCCATTGCCACCAGCATCACCACCGCCGCCGATCTCCCCCACCACCTCCGCCATGGCTCCAAAAGCCGACAAGGGGAAGGGTGTGAAGTCGGCCGAGGCGCAGCGGCTCGCGGCGCTGTGGAAGGAGCGGGCCCTCTTCCCCCCTCAGCTCGGTGCGCAGGAGCTGAGGGAGTACTACTACCTCGTCTGGTCGACGGAGACGCGTGCACATCCGCGCACGAGGGTACTCCTGGCTGCAGCTTCAGAACTGGCTCCAAGCAGGTACCCGTTCTTCGCATTGTTCTTCTATTGCGGGCTCTGCCCGCCCTTTTCTGATTTCTTCTGCGACATCATGAACACCCATGGGTTCCGCCTCCTTGACTTCACCCCCAACGCCGTTCTGACCATGGCAGTTTTCGCACATTTGTGCGAAAACTTTGTCGGAGTCCACCCAAATGTAGCCCTTTTCTGCTATTTCTTCATGCCTCGGGTCGAGAGAGGAGAGCCGCTTGCCGGAGGGATCGCCTGGATCTTGAGAGTCGGGAAGAAGGAAGCGTATCTGGAGGGGGAGCTCTGCAGCAAGTGGGTGGAGTGGAGAGCGGAGTGGTGCTGGATCGTCGAGGAGAATCAGCAGCCGCTCACTGCCCTGCGCCAAGCCCCAATAGTGCGCGGCAATGACTGGAGCAATGTGGCCCCGGAGGACAACAGGCCGAAGATTGCCGTCACCCAGATCCTTCGCCTTAGGCTTGTCGGGCTCACCGTAGGCGCCGTTGGCGCACATTTCCTTCGCTGCCGCATCGCCCCCCTGCAGGAGAGGGGGAGACCCGCCTGGGAGTTCAAGAACTCGGCGGATATCATGAGGCTGCGCCCGGGCCTCAACTTCAACAGCACCGTCCTGGAGCTGTTTAAGCGCGACCCTCAACACCCATTCATGTTGCCGCGGAATGTCGTTCCGCTGTGCAACAATTCTTCACTTGACCGTATCCGCGCGATGATGCCATTGTGCGATTCGCACGGAATCACCCCAACTTGGCAAGAGCCCGTGGATGACGTCGTGCAGGAGTTCTTCAACGACTTGGTAGAAGTGCCGGTCCGCGCTGATGAGCAGAAGAGCCTCACCCGCGACACTACCGACGCGGAGCTGCAGCGCATCGCCACTAGGACGGAAGAGGCTGCGGCAGCAGCTGCCGCCTGTGAGTTTGGGTTCACCGTGGAGGAGGCGGAGGCAGCAGAGGCGGCAAGCCTTGCCGAGCGCGAGGAGTTTGCCGGCGAGGAAGATCTTGCCAGCCCTGAAGCTGAGCCGAGCGAGCCTGGCGAGGAAGAGCCCGAGCCTTCAGACAGCTTGCCGTAGGTGGAGCCCCCGGCCTCGCCAAGAAGGCGTCTCCGCAGGGCCGGGGACATAGCGGGGCGGCAAACGAGCCAACAGCTGCCAAGCTGTGCGACACGCTCTACCGCGGCAAGCAATGTTACCGCGGGAGTGCCTCACGCTGCTGCGGCAACTGGAGCGGGATCTTCCCGGTCCACCGCCACCGCCCCTGCCATGCAGGCAAGGGATCCTACTCCTCCGCCTCGCCGCACCGGAGGGGAGCCAGACTTTGATCTCTTCGCGCTCAGCTCCGACGAGGAGGAAGAAGAGTAAGTTTCTTTGGCGTTCTTGTAGTTCTCCAATCTTGTTGCTTTTATCTTGTCTCTGACTTGCTTCAATCTGAACCCATTCCTTTTCAGGACGCTGGCCTAGAGAGCGGCGAAGAGAGCCAAGGCCTCGGTGATTGTCATCGAAGATGATCCCACCGTGTCAGCAGGGGGTGTGTCTGAGACCACCTTGACGGACCCTGCAGCCACTCCTCAATGCAGCCCCCAGCGCAGCCCCCAGCGTAAGTTTGTAGTTTTACTTCCTGCTGTCGGGCGCGCATGGGTGCTCTTTTCTCTACTGATATCTTGCTTGTTGATTTGTGTAGTAGCAGAACAGCCTCACTAGGAGGGCCCAGAAGCCGCCCCCGAAGTGCCATCTGCTTCGACTACGCCGCCAAGGGAGGAGTCCCCAGCAAGGGAGCGCTCTCCGGCAAGGGAGAATGCCCCGGCAAGGGACAGTTCTCCGGCAAGGGACGGCACCAGTGATCCTCCGGCGGTTGAGACCACGACCGCAGATCCTAGTACAGGTAATCTTCTTGCCTGAAATCTTCCCTTGGGTTCTTCTTCTTCTGAACTCCCTTTCTTGGATTTTTGCTTGATTTTTCTCCCTTCTTCGTTCTTTAGATCCATCTGCTACGGAGCCAATGGAGAATGAGGACGCCGGCGAGGAAGGCGCGCGTGGCAGCAATGACGACGCTGCCGCCAACGAAGAAGGGGGCGGTGCTGATGAGCCCACCGGCGAAGAGGCCGCCAAGGCTGCCGCCGCAGAAGATGGCGAGGGGTCGGGCGATCGAACTGACGGCCCTGAGGCCGCAGGAGCGCCAGGCGCTGCGCCGACCCCCGATCCCTCCGCCGCTGCCGCGGAGCCAGGCTCCGAAGAGCCCCAGCCCGGCGCCTACTTGAAGGCCGGCGACGGTATCTTCATCAAGCTTCCCTGGGCGTCGAGCTCCAGGGTGCCGGTCGAAGGAGAAGCTTTTGACGAGGAGGTGCTCGCCTCCGCTGGGCTAGCGCTGGTTGATGCGCCAAGCAGCAGCAGCGGCGAGTCTGAGAAGGAGCGGCTGCTGCGGAAGCTGCTGTCGCTCTACCGCGCCCGACAAACCAAGCTGGCGTCCCGGGAAGCACTCGTCGCGAGGGCGGGAGTCGACATCGAGAAGCGCGCGGAGGAGCTCCGATGTCTTAGGCAGGAAACTCTCTGGAGCTTGGTAGAGGAGCGGGAGAAAGTCGCCGAGGAGAGGAAAGCCTTCTTCCTCGAGAAGGCTGAGGTTGAAGAGCAGCAGCGGCTTGTCGCCGAAAGGCTATCTGCGCAGGAGGGTGATTTGGCGCAGTGCAAGGTCAATCTTGACAGCCACGAGGAGGAGCTTGCCGCGCGCGAGCAAGCAATAGGCGGGGCGCTCAAGGAAGCAAAGGACGCTGCCGCAGCTGCTGAGGCCGCCAAGGAGCTGGAGATGAAGGTGGCGCAGCTGGAGGCAGATCTCAAGGCGAGCGGCGAGGAGCTTGCCGTGCTTAAGTGTGAGCGCGAGAAAGACGCTACCGCTCATGGTGAGCTGCAAGGCCTTCTCGTAGAGAGGAGCAAGGAGCTCAGCGCCGCCAAGGATTCCAATGCGGATCTCGAGCTGAAGCTGGTCATGCTGACTCAGACGCTGGACGCCGCCAGGGAGCGAGAGGTGACCTTGTCGGAGAAGATCAAGCCGACGAGGCGCTGCTGGCGAATGCTACTGCCTCCCACGACGCCTTCAGGGAGACAGTGGAGCACTGGACTGAAGGTCTTGTGGATGCTGCCGCTGCCATCGACGGGGAGTTGGCGCAGCTGGGTATAGAGGATTTTGGGTATCCCTCCGACGAGCATCTCCAACCCAGCGCCAATTTCAGCCTGTTCTTTAAAGGCGTGACGACGACCCTCCAGCGACTCCGGGAGAGGATCCCAAAGCAGCTAGCCGACGAGTCACGCAGGATCTGCGCAGGAGCTCTCCAGAAGGTGCTGATGAAGGTGGCCTTCCGCAATCCAGGCCTCAACTTCACCAACGTCCTCAAATCCTTGCCGCCGGATGCTGATCGGGATGCGCTCAAGGCCCTTGTCGCACCCATTGTGGACAAGGTGAGCGAGATCAAGAGGGTTGAGGGAGATCGCGTAGACTAGGCCGCCCGTTTTCTCTTTCTCCTTGTCGCTGCTAGCCATATTATAAGATCAATCTTGTTAGAGCTGCAACAAGTTATTTTGTAATATAACTCTATTTCTGTTATCAATTGCTACGTTATTTCCTTTACTAGATTCCTTCCTTTGTATGTTTTTACCCTACGCTTTTAGGGAACTTGTCGGCGCAGGCACCCGAGCCGCGAGCGCCGAGTGCGGGACGTCAGCAGCCTGCTGGCGGTGCCGCTTCCGACAAGAAACCTTGTCGCGACTAGTTGCAGCACACTTAAATTGTTGAGCGGACTCGAAACAAAGTAAGGGCGCAACTAGCTATGAGTTGGTTCCTCCGCGCACAGGTTTTCCATACAAAGCAGGGTCGTTCGAGGAAGATAACTTAAAAATTAAAACTAATTGCTCAAACTTTGGCAACTTAGCTTTTCTGTCGTTCGCTTCCTGGCAAGGCGAAACTTCCTTAAACGACGCCTGGTCCACACCATTATCTTCCCCTTCCCCCCGGCAAACTTGTGTGCGAGGGAACCTTCCTTTCCTTTGTTGAGAAAAAGAAAGAAGAGAAAATAATGATATGGAGCCTTACGGCTCGTTATTGCTTACCGGGGATTGGTGCTGCACAAAGTGTCAGATAACACATGCAAGAAAAAGAATATAATGCATGAAATTGACAAGATGTGCGGAGCACATGAGCTTTACTTATGCGCTGGATCTACGCCCGGCTTTGTACAAAGGATTAGATGCGACATAGGCACGACTTGTACAAAAGGTGGTTGCCGGAACGGTTCCGGCAACCGCGCCCTATGGGTAAAACTTACGAAGATGCTCAATGTTCCAGGAGTTGCTCACCGGAATGCCATCTTCGGTCTCAAGGCGGACAGCGCTAGGCCTAGTGACTCGTTTCACCCGGTAAGGGCCTTCCCACTTCGGTGTCAACTTGTTGGAATTCTTGGCGGACTGAACGCGCCGAAGAACAAGGTCGCCTTCCTCGAAGCTTCTGGCATTAACTTTGCGGCTATGGTAGCGGCGCAAAGCTTGCTGGTATCGAGCAGCTCGTACAGCAGCCTGAAGACGATCCTCCTCAAGGAGCAGCGCATCATGTTGTCGCAGCTGCTCTTGCTCAAGCTCATCATAAGCGAGCACTCGAGGTGATCCGTATACGAGTTCCGTGGGGAGAACTACCTCTGCTCCATAGACTAGAGCGAAAGGCGTCTGGCCAGTGGCTCGATTTGGCGTCGTCCTGATCGACCAAAGAACCACCGGCAGCTCCTCGATCCAGTTTCTTCCGCACTTGTGTAGCCTATCGAAAGTTCTGGTCTTGAGCCCGCGCAGCACTTCAGCATTTGCCCTCTCCGCTTGACCGTTGCTTCTCGGATGAGCAACAGAAGCGAAGCAGATCTTGGCGCCAAGATCTTGGACGTACTGCATGAAGGTGCGGCTCGTGAATTGCGTGCCATTGTCGGTGATGATCCTGTTAGGGATCCTGAAACGGCAAACAATCGACCTGAAGAACTTGACTGCTGACTGTGTTGTCACCTTCCTCACTGGTTCCACTTCCGGCCACTTTGTGAACTTGTCGACTGCAACGTACAAGTACTCAAAGCCCCCGACAGCTCGGGGAAAGGGGCCGAGGATGTCGAGCCCCCAGACCGAAAATGGCCAGGACAAAGGGATCGTCTGGAGAGCTTGAGCTGGCTGGTGTATCTGCTTGGAATGGAACTGGCACGCTTCACACTTGGTTACTTGTGCAGTTGCATCCTGGAGGGCTGTCGTCCAAAAGAAACCTTGCCGGAACGCTTTGCCGGCAAGTGCTCTTGCGCCAATGTGGTGACCACATATGCCTCCATGTATTTCTGCCAACAGCTTTTGTCCGTCTTCCCGGCAAATACACTTCAATTTCACACCGTTGAGTCTTCTTCTGTACAGTGTGCTGTCAACAAACTGGTACATACTTGACAGCCGGGCTACTCTTTCCGCTTCTTCTTGCTCTTCGGGAAGTTCTCCTGTCTGAAGGAAATGGACAATCTGCTGGAGCTTGTGGCTCGACAACAAGGACTAAAGGCACATCTGCTGCTGTGGGAACATCCGCTTCTACGGCGAGAACCCGCGGCTCTGCCGGAGCTTGATGTTCCCCGGCAAGCTTGCCGGAGCAAAGCTTGTCGGGAGCGTCTGCTACGACGGAACAAACCATAAGGCTTGCCGGAGCAGACTGCTCCTCAGCACCCTTGGCGTTGATCTTGGGGACTTTCTTGGCGGCGGCTTCAGGGAGCTCTGCCGGAAAATAGTCACCAGAAATCAACTTCCTCTTCTTATGTTGTCCAGTTGATGGCGTTACGGACGGTTGAGTCAGCTTGAGCACAAAGATCCCTGGTTCCACAGGTAACTTAAGTGCGGTGCACTTTGACAGGCCATCAGCAATGGACGGTTGAGTCAGCTTGAGCACAAAGATCCCTGGTTCCACAGGTAACTTAAGTGCGACGCACTTTGATAGGCCATCAGCAATGTCATTCTGAGCTCTCGGAACATGCTCCATCTATAGGCCGTCAAAGTGCTCTTCCAGCTTTCTCACTTCATCAACATATGCTTCCATCAATGGACCCTGATAGTTCTTGTTCACTTGGCGGACAACAAGCTGTGAGTCACCCCTGACAATGAGCTTCTTGATCCCAAGGTCTGCTGCGATCCTGAGACCGGCAAGCAACCCTTCATACTCTGCTGTATTGTTGGTTGCCTGCTCCTTGGGAAAGTGCATTTGGACTACGTACTTGAGGTGCTCTCCGGTGGGTGCGACAAGCAGCACGCCCGCACCGGCGCCTTGCAGCGAGAAGGCACCATCAAAGTACATCAGCCACTCCTTGCTCGCTTTCTTGACGGGGATGCTCGTCTCTGGAATTTCTTCTTCTTGTGTTGGCGTCCACTCTGCTATGAATTCTGTCAATGCTCTTCTTTGGATAGTTGAAGTACTCTCAAACTTGAGGCCAAAGCTTGACAGTTCCAGTGCCCACTCGACAATCCTGCCTGTCACTTCTGGATTTTGCAGTATCCTCTTCAGCGGAAAGTGAGTGATGACTGTGATCTCATGTGCTTGGAAGTAATGGTGCAGCTTTCTCGAGGCCATGAGAAGGCCGAAAAGCAATTTATGCACACCAGAGTACCTTGACCTAGCCCCCTGCAGAAGGGAACTGACAAAGTAAACTGGGCGCTGCACCATTCTCTTCTGCATCTTATGATGCTCCTGCGCAGATCCATCCTTGTCGGGACCAGAGCTTCTCGACGAAGCCCCCTGCTTGTCGCTGGATGCATCTGCCGTGGTTGCTGGGTCATCATCTGCCTCCCTCTCCGCCACTAACGCAGCACTAACCACTTAATTTGTTGCTGCTATAAACAGCAGCAACTTCTCTTGTGGCTTAGGTGCGACAAGTGTTGGAGTGGAGGACAGGTATCTCTTCAAGTCCTGCAGCGCAGCATCCGCCTCCGGAGTCCATTTCATTGGACCTGCCTTTTTCAATATTTTGAAAAATGGCAGGGCGCGCTCAACAGACCTAGAGATAAACCTGCTGAGAGCAGCTACGCAACCGGCAAGCCTTCGTACATCCTTGACGCGCTTTGGTGCTTCAATCTGCTCAATGGCCTTGATCTTGTCGGGATTGGCTTCAATTCCCCGCTGAGACACGAAGAACCCGAGAAGCTTGCTGGAAGGAACTCCAAACACGCACTTCTCGGGGTTGAGCTTGAGGTTGATCTTGCGCAGATTTGCAAATGTTTCGTCCAAATCTTGAATCAGAGTTGCTTTGTCCTTGCTTTTGACCACTATGTCATCCATGTAGGCTTCCACATTTCTATGCATTTGTGGCTCAAAAGCGTGGTGGACTACCCTTGCAAATGTTGAACCAGCATTCTTCAAACCGAAAGGCATCCGTACAAAACAGTACGTGCCACACGGGGTGATGAATGCGGTTTTCTCCTCATCCTCTTCTGCCATGAAGATCTGATGGTATCCTGAGTATGCATCAAGAAATGAAAGCCAATCACATCCGGCCATGGAGTCAACAATCTGGTCAATGCGTGGCAAGGGAAATGGGACTTTGGGACAAGCTTTATTAACATCAGTGAAGTCGATACAAAGCCTCCATTTTCCGTTAGCCTTGCGCACGACAACAGGATTGGCCAACCACGTGGGATGGAGCACTCCTCTAACAAGGCCTGCTGCTTCCAACTTCTTGATTTCTTCTGCGATGAACTCTTGGCGCTCCACTGCCTATTTCCTGACTTTCTGCTTGACGGGCCGCGCATGAGGACAGACGGCAAGGTGGTGCTCAATTACTTTCCTGGGAACACTGGGGATGTCGGATGGTTGCCACGCAAACACGTCGACATTCGCCAGCAGGAAAGCAACGAGCGCGCTTTCCTATTTGGGGTCGAGAGTGGCACTGATGGTGAAGGTACCACCAGTGCCGTCCTCCTTGGCGGACACCTACTTGGTCTCAGGTGGAGCTGCCATTGCCTTCTTACACTTGCCGGTGGAGCTCGATGGTGCGTCCTCGACGGTAGTGCAACACTCTGAAGAGGTGCGCTTGCCGGAGTGGGCATCAGAACTCTTGCCGGACTTGGTCTTCTTCTTCCCCCCGGGAGCTTCAGCGGCAAGTGACTTGCGATCTGTTGCGGCTGCTGCTTCCCGGTAGATCTTGTCGGTGCAGATAAGAGCATCCTTCTTGTCGCCGGGGACAGAGATGACACTCATCGGGCCTGGCATCTTCAGTACATTGTATGCGTAGTGAGAGGCTGCCATGAACTTGGCGAGTGCTGGACGGCCAAGTATCCCATTGTAAGGCAATGGAAAGTCAGCAACGTCAAAAGTGACCCTCTCAGTCCTGAAATTCAGCTCGCTGCCAAATGTCACCGGCAACGTGATCTTTCCCTTTGGCTTGCTCCTTCCTGGATTGATTCCTTGGAACGTACCGGTTTCTTCGAGCTTGCTGTCAGGGATCTAGAGTTTCTAGAGCACCATGGAGGAGATCAGGTTCAAGCCGGCCCCGCCGTCAACTAACATCTTAGTGACCTTGAGGTTGCGGATAGTTGGTGAAACCAACATCGGCAAGCACCCGACCGCAGTTATGCGATCAGGGTGGTCCTCAATATCAAAAATGATAGGCGTGCTGGACCATTTCAGAGGCTTGCATGACTCGACGGGTGGTTCTGCTGCATTAACTTCCCGCACCCACTGCTTGAGCTGGCGGTGCGAAGTATGCAGAGAAGCACCACCGTCAACGCACAGGACCTCTGTGGCTTTCTGGAACTCCTGCTCATCAGTCTCCTCATCATCCATGTCTTCATCGTCGTCATCTTCATCCTTGTTGCGGCCGCGAGGAGGTCTGTCTCCTTGCCGCTGCTTGGCCTTGCCGCGGCGTCCTCCTCGACCGGGACATTTCTTGCCGGATCCTCCAGCACCTTCCTGGGCTTTCTCCTTGTCGCGCCGCTCGTATTCAGCTTTCTGTTGCTCAACAAGCTGCTCGACTTTCTTGCAGCTTTGGAGATCGTGGCCCTTGGTGCGGTGGATCTTGCAGTACTGCTTGTTGGTGCCGTCCTGCTTGTCGGCGACCGCCACCTCTGCAGCAACCTCCTTGCCGGAGCTGCCAGCTTTGGGCGTCTTGCCAGACTGCTCAACGACCAGCACCTCTTTTCCTTTCTTCTTCCTGTTGTTTCGCCGCCGGTTTTTCCTTGCTGGGGCTGCATCCTCACTGTCAGATCCTCCTGCTCCTATGTTCTCTCCGGGGAGTCTCCTCCCTTCCTCAGCACGTGCACACTTGTCGGCCAGGGCATATAGCTCACTGACGTCTCTGATCTTGCACATCGCCATTTCCTCCCGCATCCTGCGGTTTTGCATGTTCTGATGGAACGCGCTGATCACCGTGGCAGGGTGGACGTCTGGGATGTTGTGCTGTACACTACTGAATCTTTGAATGTACTTGCGCAGGGGCTCTCCTTCCTTCTGGGCGAGCAAATGAAGATCGCTCTCTTGGCCATGAGGCTTGTGGCCGCCCGTAAAGGCGCCGACAAACTGATGGCATAGATCGGCCCAAGAGGATATGGAGTTGTCCGGCAAGTGCATGAGCCAGGATCTGACGTTGGGCTTGAGCACCAGCGGGAAGTAGTTGGCAAGGATCTTGTCGTCCCGTCCCCGGCAGCCTGCACCGCAATGGTGTAGATGCCGAGGAACTCCGACGGATGCGTCTTGCCGTCGTACTTCTCCGGTACGTCTGGCTTGAAGTTCTTCGTGCTGGGCCACTGGACTTGCTGCAGCTCACGAGTGAACGCAGGGCAACCTACCGCGTACGACAAGTCGCCTGGTTCCCCTGGCGCATGCATGTCGACAGAGGGCCCAGCGCGCTTGTCGGATTGACGTCGCGCTTATCTCCGGCGCTCGATGTGAGTACGAGCGTCTTCTTGCTGTCGATCGTGAAGAACTTGGCGCTGATCGCGACGAGCCCGTGGATCCGACGATGCGGTGGAGTCGCTGTCAAGGTGGATCTGACGAATCGGCGATCTTGGCCTTCGGGGTGGTGATTGCATGGTGGTTGCACCTCCACTAGTTTCGTCGCCACCGGCTCGCGCCTGGCAACCCTGCCGCGGCAGCGACGTGCTCGGCTGCCGCGGAGTGTCGCCGTTGGCGTAGCCGATGAGACTCTGAATGGTGGCCCTCCATTCGTCGATCTTGTCCGACGTCGGAGGGTAATCCAGGAGCAGTTGAGCTCGCGCCAAAGCTTCTGCCGGAGTGGTGGGTGGCAGTGGCGGACGGTGCGAGGAGCGGGATGTGCTCGGACTTCTAACTATGTTAGAAGGAGCATTATCCCGTCCGGGCAACCGTGTCTCGCTCGTGCTGGCACGTTGGCGTGCATGCTGGTCTTGAGCTCCCCAGGATCCACCAGCTTGATCTTGGCCCAACAAATGTATGGAACTGCGAGTACCATGACGCTGTCGGTCCTGCACGTCCTGAGATGGGCACGGAACAAGCACGGACGTCGAGGTCTGCGCCGCCTTGCCCTTGGACCTGGCAGCGTCGTGAGCTTCCTCATCGACGCCCGTCCTTCCGCCGGCATCTACCCCACCACCCGTTTGCTCCGGTGGCGGTGGGATCGACATGGACGGAACAGCTGCCTCCGAAGCCTTCTTCTTCGGTGGTATGTTGATGAAGAAAATGACGATCTAGCTCGTGTGGACGCCGGATCAGGTTCACACAGCCTCGACACCCCCTACCTGGCACGCCAAAGATGTCGGGGAAACTGATCCACGAACACCTATGGGACCGGCGGACCGAGCCCCTTTCGGTTCGGCGGGGGGCGGAGGTCGCACGAAGAGCCGATCGAGGTGAAGCACACGAGCAGTTTACCCAACTTCTGAGCTCTCCGAAGAGATAATACTCCTACTGCTGCTTGTTTGATTGTATTGTGTTCTTGCTCGAGAGAGAGCTAAGTGTTTTTCTGGCTTCCGAATGATCCGAACCCCCTCTACATTGCGCACGGGCCTCCTTTTATATGCTAAAGGGGTCACCGACAGGTGGCAACGGAGAGAAGGGTAGAAGTGTAAAAAGAGGAGTGGTTGGTACAGTTACTTGTACAGTGTTTCCTACCTAACCCTGACGGCAGGAGACAAGGGCATTAAGTGCCCATCTATGTAGCCCAAACAGTGCAGAAAAGGACCGTCAGGGGCGCCACCGCTCGCCACGATGGTGATCTTGTCATCTTCGCATGCCACCGCACACCGCTGGCTACACAGCCTCCTGCCACGCGCGCGACACATTGGTGGATGCACTGGAGCATGGGCACAGAGTGGCCGCTTGTCGCGGCAAGTGCCTTGCCGCGGTTGTTGTCTTGTCGGGTCCGAGAGCTTGTCGCTCACCGGGCCTTGCCGGGACGCGCGGCGCGTCGCAGCAAGTTCCTTGAAATGCGTTGGTTGGCCTTCCCGGGAAGCTCCTCTTGCCGGGGCCTTGTCTCCTAGGCTTAAATACTTTGTTCTTGAATGGCTCCAAAGGAACCATGGAGGATCTTGGCGGTCGCCCGGCAAGCCTTGCCGCGGGGTGCTGCAACTGCCCGTGCACATGTTCGGGGTACTAGGGTACCCCTATTCTAGTACACCGACAGTGGGTGAAGAAATTACTGTTGAGCAATTGACAAAATTGAGCATAATTATGAGTATATCTAGGTATGATCATGTATATAGGCATCACGTCCGAGACAAGTAGATCAAAACAATTCTGCATCTCTACTATTACTCCACTCATCGACCGCTATCCAACATGCATCTAGAGTATTAAGTTAAAACTGAGTAACGCCTTAAGCAAGATGACATGATGTAGAGGGAAAAATTCATGCAATATGATAAAAAACCCCATCTTGTTATCCTCGATGGCAACAATACAATACGTGCCTTGCTGCCCCTGCTGTCACTAGGAAAGGACACCACAAGATTGAACCCAAAGCTAAACACTTCTCCCACTGCAAGAACTACCAATCTAGTTGGCCAAACGAAACGGATAATTCCAAGAGACTTGCAAAGATAACTCAATCATACATAAAAGAATTCAGAGAAGATTCAAATATTATTCATAGATAATCTGGATCATAAACCCACAATTCATCGGTCTCAACAAACACACTGCAAAAAGAGGATTACATCGAATAGATCTCCACAAGAGAGGGGGAGAACATTGTGTTGAGATCCAAAAAGAGAGAAGAAGCCATCTAGCTACTAGCTATGGACCCTAAGGTCTGAAGTAAACTACTTACACTTCATCGGAGAGGCTATGGTGTTGATGCAGAAGCCCTCCCTGGTAGATGCCCCCTCCGGTGGAGCTCCGGAACAGGCCCCAAGATGGGATCTCGTGGATACAAAAAGTTGCGGCGGTGGAATTAGGTTTTTGGCTCTGTATTTGATTTGTTGGGGGTACGTAGGTATATATAGGAGGAAGGAGTACGTCGGTGGAGCAACAGGGGGCCCACGAGGTAGGGGGCGCGCCCTAGGGGGGGCGCCCCCCACCCTCGTGACCTCCTCGGTTACTTCTTGGAGTAGGGTCCAAGTCTCCTGGATCACGTTCGGTGAGAAAATCACGTTCCCGAAGCTTTCATTCCGTTTGGACTCCGTTTGATATTCCGTTTCTTCCAAACACTGAAATAGGCAAAAAAAATAGCAATTCTGGGTTGGGCCTCCGGTTAATACGTTAGTCCCAAAAATAATATAAAAGTGGAAAATAAAGCCCAATATAGTCCAAAACAGTAGATAAAGTAGCATGGTGCAATCAAAAATTATAGATACGTTGGAGACGTATCAAGCATCCCCAAGCTTAATTCCTGCTCGTCCTCGAGTAGGTAAATGATAAAAATGAATTTTTGATGCGGAGTGATACTTTGGCATAATTTCAATGTAAATCTTCTTAATTGTGGCATGAATATTCAGATCCGAAAGATTCAAGACAAAAGTTCGTATTGACATAAAAGTAATAATACTTCAAGCATACTAATCAAAGCAATCATGTCTTCTCAAAATAACATGGCTAAAGAAAGTTATCCCTACAAAATCATATAGTCTGGCTGTTGCTCTATCTTCATCACACAAAGTTTTTAATCATGCACAACCCTGATGACAAGGCAAGCAATTGTTTCATACTTTAGTAATCTCAAACTCTTTCAACTTTCACGCAATACATGAGCGTGAGCCATGGACATAGCACTATAGGTGGAATGGAATGGTGGTTGTGGAGAAGACAAAAAGGAGAAGATAGTCTCACATCTACTAGGCGTATAAACGAGCTATGGAGATGCCCATCAATAGATATCAATGTGAGTGAGTAGGGATTGCCATGCAACGGATGCTCTAGAGGTATAAGTATATGAAAGCTCAACAAAATAAACTAACTGGGTGTGCATCCAACTTGCTTGCTCACGAGGATCTAGGGCAATTTTGAGGAAGCACATTATTGGAATATAAAAGCCAAGTTCTATAATGAAAAATTCCCACTAGTATATGAAAGTGACAACATATGAGACTCTCTTATTATGAAGATCATGTGCTACTTTGAAAAATTCCCACTAGTAGCATTGTCCCTTCTCTCTTTTTCTCTCATTTTTTTATTATTATTTTTTGTTTGGGCCTTTTCTCTTTTTTTATGGCCTCTTTTTTTCGTCCAGAGTTTCATCTCGACTTATGGGGGAATCATAGTCTCCATCATCCTTTCCTCACTGGGAAAATGCTCTAATAATGATGATCATCACACTTTTATTTTTCTTACAACTCAACAATTACAACTCAACACTTAGAACAAAATATGACTCTATATGAATGCCTCCGGCGGTGTACCAGGATATGCAATGTATCAAGAGCGACATGTATGAAAATTATGAAGGTGGCCTTGCCACAAATACAATGTCAACTACATGTTCATGCAAAAAGAAATACGACAATGATGGAGCGTGTCATAATAAACGGAACGGTGGAAAGTTGCATGGCAATATATCTCGGAATGGCTATGGAAATGCCATAATAGGTAGGTATGGTGGCTGTTTTGAGGAAGGTATATGGTGGGTGTATGATACAGGCGAAAAGTGCGCGGTATTAGAGAGGCTAGCAAAGGCGGAAAGGTGAGAGTGCGTATAATCCATGGACTCAACATTAATCATAAGAACTCATGCACTTGTTGCAAAAATTTAGAAGTCATCAAAAACCAAAGCACTACGCGCATGCTCCTAGGGGGATAGATTGGTAGGAAAAGACCATCGCTCGTCCCCGACCGCCACTCATAAGGAAGACAATCAATAAATAAAATTGTACTCCAACTTCATCACAAAGCGGTTCACCATACGTGCATGCTACGGGAATCACAAACTTCAACACAAGCATTCTTTAAATTCGTAATCACCCAACTAGCATTACTTTGATATTATCACCTCCATATCTCAAAACAATTATCAAGCATCGAACTTATCTTAGTATTCAACGCACTCAAAAGAAAGTTTCACATATCTTGAATACCAAGTATATTATCATTAAGCAAATTACCATGCTAATAACGACTCTCAAAATAATCTAAGTGAAGCATGAGAGATCAATAATTTCTTTTAAAACAAATCCACCGCCATGCTCTAAAATATCTAAGTGAAGTACTAGAGCAAAAATTATCACGCTCAAAAGATATAAGTGAAGCACTATGAGCAAAACTATCAAGCTCAAAAGATATAAGTGAAGCACATAGAGTATTCTAGCAAATTCCAATTCATGTATGGCTCTCTCAAAAGGTGTGTACAGCAAGGATGATTGTGTTAAACTAACAAGCAAAGACGCAAATGATACAAGACGCTCCAAGCAAAACACATAACATGTGGTGAATAAAAATATAGCTCCAAGTAAATTACCGATGGAAGTAGAAGAAAGAGGGGATGCCTTCTGGGGCATCCCCAAGCTTTGACTTTTTGGTGTCCTTGGATTATCTTGGGGATGCCATGGGCATCCCCAATCTTAGGCTCTTGCCACTCCTTGTTCCATAATCCATCAAAAGAATTCACCCAAAACTTGAAAACTTCACAACACAAAACTCAATAGAAATCTTGTGAGCTCCGTTAGTGAAAGAAAACAAAAGACTACTTCAAGGTACTGTAATGAACTCATTCTTTATTTATATTGGTGTTAAACCTACTATATTCCAACTTCTCTATGGATTATAAACTATTTTACTATCCATAGATTCATCAAAATAAGCAAACAATACACGCAAAACAGAATCTGTCAAAAACAGAACAGTCTGTAGCAATCCGTAACTAACGCAAACTTATGGAACTCTAAAACTTCTACCAAAATAGGAAGTCCTGGAAAATTTGTCTATTGAACAGCAGCAAAAAGAATCAACGCAAAAGCACGTTCCTGTGATTTAACAAAATTATATTCGTGCGCCCAAAGTTTCTGTTTTTCAGCAGAATCAAATCAACTATCATCGTAGGTTATCCTATAGGTTTTACTTGGCACAAACAATAATTAAAACATAAAACCACATCCAAACAAAGGCTATATGGATTATTTATTCATAAACAGAAACAAAAAAACAAAAAACAAAAATAAAATTGGGTTGCCCCCCAACAAGCGCTATCGTTTAACGCCCCTAGCTAGGCATAAAAGCAAGGATAGATCTAGGTTTTGCCATCTTTGGTAGGCAATCCATAAGTGGCTCTCATGATAGATTCATATGGTAATTTTATTTTTCTTTCTAAGGAAGTGCTCCAGGCCCTTCTTTAAGGGAAATTGGAATCTAATATTCCCTTCCTCCATATCAATAATTGCACCAATCGTTCTAAGGAAAGGTCTACCAAGAATAATGGGACATGAAGGATGGCAATCTATATCAAGAATGATAAAATCTACGGGCACATAATTCTTATTTGCAACAATAAGAACATCATTAATTCTTTCCATAGGCTTTTTAATAGTAGAATCCGCAAGATGCAAGTTTGGAGAGCAATCATCAAAGTCACGGAAATCTAGGAAATCACACAAAGTTTTGGGAATAGTGGAAACACTAGCACCCAAATCGCACAAAGCATGAAACTCATAATCTTCAATTTTAATTTTAATAGTAGGTTCCCACTCATCATAGAGTTTTCTAGGGATAGAAAGTTTCAACTCAAGTTTTTCTTCATAAGATTGCATCAAGGCATCAACAATGTGTTCGGTAAAGGCCTTATTTTGACTATAACCTTGAGGAGAATCTAGCACGGATTGCAACAAGGAAATACAACCAATCAAAGAGCAATTTTCATAATTAAATTCCTTGAGATCCAAAATAGTGGGTTTAGCAACATCTAGGTTTTTATTTCTTTCAATCCCACTTTCGTCAATTTCATCAACAAGATCTAGAAACTCCGAATACTTAGAACGCCTTCTAGGTAAAGGGAGATCATATTCAGTTTCGTCAAGATTTATATTGCAAAACAAAGATTTAATAGGGGATACATCAATAACTTTTAGATCTTCATCTTGATTTTCATAGGAATTGGAAGAACACGCTTTAATAAAGGCATCTTTGGAAGCACGCATCCTAGCGGTTCTTTCCTTGCACTCATCAATGGAAATTCTCATGGCTTTGAGGGACTCATTGATATAGTGCTTAGGAGGAATAGATCTAAGCTTTAAAGAATCAATTTCAAGAGAAATTCTATCAACGTTCCTATCCAAATCATCAACTTTAAGCAATTTCTCTTCAAGCAAAGCATTGAAATTCTTTTGTGAATTCATAAACTCTTTAACACTAGTGTCAAATTCAGAGGGCATCTTATTAAAATTTCCATAAGAGTTGTTGTAGGAATTTCCATAATTATTAGAAGGATTACTAGGATAAGGCCTAGGGTTAAAATTCCCTCTATACATGTTGTTTCCAAAACTATTCCTACCAATGAAATTCACATCCATAGATTCATTATTATTCTCAATCAAAGTAGACAAAGGCATATCATTGGGATCAAGAGAAGTATTTTTAGTAGCAAACATCTTCATAAGTTCATCCATCTTTTCACTCAAAACATTGATTTCTTCTATAGCATGCACTTTTTTACTAGAAGATCTTTCGGTGTGCCATTGAGAATAATTGGCCATAATATTATCAAGCAATTTTGTAGCATCTCCTAACGTAATTTCCATAAACGTGCCTCCCGCGGCCGAATCTAAAAGATTTCTAGAAGTAAAATTTAATCCGGCATAAAAATTTTGTATGATCATCCATAAATTCAAACCATGAGTAGGGCAATTGCGAAGCATCAATTTCATTCTTTCCCAAGATTGGGCAACATGATCATGATCAAGTTGTTTAAAATTCATAATATCGTTCCTAAGAGAGATGATCTTAGCGGGAGGAAAATACTTAGAGATAAAAGCATCTTTGCACTTGTTCCAAGAATCAATACTATTTTTAGGCAAAGACGAAAACCAAATTTTAGCATGATTTCTAAGTGAAAACGGAAATAACTTCAATTTGACAATATTGTTACCCGTATCTTTCTTCTTTTGCATATCACACAAATCAACAAAATTGTTTAGATGAGTAGCGGCATCTTCACTAGGAAGGCCGGCGAATTGATCTTTCATAACAAGATTCAGCAAAGCGGTATTGATTTCACAAGACTCATCATTATTAAGAGGAGCAATCGGAGTACTAAGGAAATCATTATAATTTTATTCGAGAAGTCACACAATTTGGTATTATCTTGTGCCATGGCAACAAGTAATCCAACACACAAGCAAACAAAAAGGCAAATGGAAAGAGAGGAGGAGATTGGGAAAGAGAGGGCGAATAAAACGGCAAGGGTGAAGTGGGGGAGAGGAAAACGAGAGGCAAATAATGTAATGCGAGAGATAGGGATTGTGATGGGTACTTGGTATGGTTGACTTTCTTGCGTGAGCCTCCCCGGCAACAGCGCCAGAAATTCTTCTTGCTACCTCTTGAGCACTGCGTTCGTTTTCCCCGAAGAGGAGAGGATGATGCAGTAAAGTAGCTTAAGTATTTCCCTCAGTTTTTGAGAACCAAGGTATCAATCTAGTAGGAGACCACGCACAAGTCCCTCGTACCTACACAAAACGATAGCTACTCGCAACCAACGCGATTAGGGGTTGTCAATCCCTTCACGGTCACTTACGAGGGGGAGATCTGATAGAGATGATAAATAATATTTTTGGTATTTTTGATATAAAGATGCAAAGTGAAAAGTAAAAGGCAAAGTAAAAACAAAGCAAATAATAAAGTGATAGAGATTGATATGATGAGAATAGACCCGAGGGCCATAGGTTTCACTAGTGGCTTCTCTCTAGAGTATAAGTATTCTATGATGGGTGAACAAATTACTGTTGAGCAATTGACAAAATTGAGCATAATTATGAGTATATCTAGGGATGATCATGTATATAGGCATCACGTCCGAGACAAGTAGTCGAAACGAGTCTGCATCTACTACTATTACTCCACTCATCGACCGCTATCCAGCATGCATCTACAGTATTAAGTTAAAACAGAGTAACGCCTTAAGCAAGATGACATGATGTAGAGGAAAAAATTCATGCAATATGATAAAAACCCCATCTTGTTATCCTCGATGGCAACAATACAATACGTGCCTTGCTGGCCCTGCTGTCACTGGGAAAGGACACCGCAAGATTGAACCCAAAGCTAAACACTTCTCCCATTGCAAGAACTACCAATCTAGTTGGCCAAACCAAACGGATAATTCGAAGAGACTTGCAAAGATAACTCAATCATACACAAAAGAATTCAGAGAAGATTCAAATATTATTCATAGATAATCTGGATCATAAACCCACAATTCATCGGTCTCAACAAACACACCGCAAAAAGAAGATTACATCGAATAGCTCTCCACAAGAGAGGGGGAGAACATTGTATTGAGATCCAAAAAGAGAGAAGAAGCCATCTAGCTACTAGCTATGGACCCGAAGGTCTGAATTAAACTACTCACACTTCATTGGAGTGGCTATGGTGTTGATGTAGAAGCCCTCCATGGTAGATGCCCCCTCCGGCGGAGCTCCGGAACAGGCCCCAAGATGGGATCTCGTGGATACAGAAAGTTGCGGTGGTGGAATTAGTGTTTTGGCTCTGTATTTGATCTGTCGGGGGTACGTAGGTATATATAGGATGAAGGAGTACGTCGGTGGAGCAACAGGGGGCCCATGAGCTAGGGGGGCGCGCCCTAGGGGGGGGGGCCCACCCTCGTGACCTCCTCGGTTACTTCTTGGAGTAGGGTCTAAGTCTCCTGGATCACGTTCGATGAGAAAATCACGTTCCCGAAGGTTTCATTCCGTTTGGACTCCATTTGATATTCCGTTTCTTCGAAACACTGAAATAGGCAAAAAACAGCAATTCTGGGCTGGGCCTCCGGTTAATAGGTTAGTCCCAAAAATAATATAAAAGTGGAAAATAAAGCCCAATATAGTCCAAAACAGTAGATAAAGTAGCATGGAGCAATCAAAAATTATAGATACGTTGGAGACGTATCAGATATCTATCACTTTGGGACTAATTTTCATGTGCTGCTTTTCATAAGCTCAAACAAATATAAGTGAAGATCATGAGCATAACATATTTTCTTTCACTCAAAATAATTTAAGTGAAGCAAGAGAGAATTTCTTCAAAATTTTACTAACTCTCAAATAAATCTAAGTGAAGCAAGAGAGCATTTCTTCAAAAATACTAAGCACACCGTGCTCAAAGAGATATAAGTGAAGCACTAGAGCAAGTCCATTGCTCATAAAAATTTAAGTGAAGCATAGAGAGAAATTATTTCTCTAACAAGTCATGACATAATTTTGGCTCTATCAAATAGGTGTGTCCAGCAAAGTTTGATGACTTAAAACACAAAATAAAAAAAGAAAATACACATATCATACAAGACACTCCAAGCAAAACACATATCATGTGACGAATAAAAATATAGTCTTGAGTAAAATACCGATGGTCGTTAGAAGAAAGAGGGCTCATTCTTGGATAATAGCTTGGTATTCCGGGGCATCCCCAACCTTAGGATCTTCTATCCTTCTTTCATCCATCGTAAGATAACCCAAAACTTGAAAACATCAATCACACAAAACTCAATAAAACCCTTGTGAGATCTGTTAGTAAAAGAAAGCAAACTACTACTATAAGTGTTGTGTCAAACAAATTCTTATGTTGTTTTTGTATTATATCTACTGTATTCCAACTTTTCTATGGCAAAAACTCCTCAAAGAAAACCATAGAGCCATCAAAATAAGCACACAACGCAAAGAAAACAGAATCTGTCAAAACAGAACAGTCTGTAGTAATCTGGAACTTTCGAATACTTATATAACTCCAAAAATTCTACCAAATTAGGAAGACCAGCATAATTTGTATATTAAACTTCTGCAAAAATAATCAGGGAAAAATCTCTTTTCTGTGATTTATTATAATTATTTTCGTGACCACCAAGTTTCTGTCTTTTTCAGCAAGATCAAACAACTATCACCCCGGAAGATCCTAAAGGCTTTACTTGGCACAAAAACTAATTAAAACACAAAAAACACAATCATAACAGTAGGATAATTTTGCTAACACTCATGAACAGAAAGCAAAGAGCAAATATAAATTTTATTCATTGGGTTGCCTCCCAACAAGCGGTATAGTTTTACGCCCTTAGCTAGGTATAAAACAAGGATCTAAGTTTTTTCATCCTTTTTCTTCTTAATTTTCTTAGAGGTATTTTCATCACGGGGTTTTGAAAACACAACATAAAACATATTATCCGTGGAAACTTTAGCATTTCTTAGTTGGTTTTCATCATAGCCCCTTTGATTACCCGCAACAATCCAAGAGTAGTGTTGATTAACATTATTAAAAACTTGTTGGATTATATCTAGAACAGGGACTTCCTTTTTAAGATTCTCATCAAAGATCTTATTATCCCCAAGAAGATGCCTTAGTGCATAATCACTATTATAAAGAATTTCATCTATCTCGGGTTTTTCACGATTCATACCATAAAAATCAAAGATTTCCCTAGCTTCCCGTATTATGTAGTCAAATTAATTTTTAAGAACGAGAGTGGCAAACTTTTTGGCCCTAGGATTCTTTATGTCAGGGAGCTCAAAAAACAATCTTTGAAAAGTAGGATGGGTACGATTAAATTTACTTTCAAGTTCCAGAACTAGTGCTGAAATAGCATCCACATAAGATCTAGTAGTTTTAAGTATAGGAGCATCATCAAGACTTAGATTCCCAACACAATTGAAAAATTCTTGAATACGTTCTTTCCCTATAACATTCCCTTGCCCCAAGATAAAAGTTTTAGCATCCAGATTACCCGTACGTCCAAATTTAGGAGTTAGGCCATCTTCCATTGGTGCCATTCCGAAATCACTCATGATTGCAGGCAAAGGATAGATCCGACAAGAAAATGGTGAACGGAAAAAGAGAGGCAAATAAAATGGCAAATTTTTTTGAAGTGGGGGAGAGGAAAACGAGAGGAAAATAATGTAAATTGCAAGGAGATGTGATTTGTGATTAGGAACCTGGTTATATTGAAGATCCTCACCGACAACGGAGCCAGAAATTCCTTTTGATGTCGCTTGAA
Source organism: Triticum aestivum (assembly GCF_018294505.1). NCBI lineage: Eukaryota > Viridiplantae > Streptophyta > Magnoliopsida > Poales > Poaceae > Triticum > Triticum aestivum. The sequence continues at coordinate 196,044,703 of NC_057810.1, read as the reverse complement.
GCTACATCGGTTTTTTCCCCAAAGAGGAAGGGATGATGCAGCACAACGGTGGTAGGTATTTCCCTCAGATATGAAACCAAGGTTATCAAACCAGTAGGAGAACCAAGAAACACAATGTAAACAGCCCCTGCACACAAATAACAACACCTCGCAACCCGACGTGTTAAAGGGGTAGTCGATCCCTTTCGGGGAGATAGGCAGAGGACGTGAGGTAAATTTGTAGATGGGATAAATAGATCGCGGAACAAATAAATTGCAGCAAGGTATTTTTTTATTTTTTTGTTTAATAGATCTGAAAATAAACGCAAGGAAAAAGAGGACCGCAAGGCAAATATATGAGAAAGAAGACCCGGGGGCCGTAGGTTTCACTAGTGGCTTCTCACGAGAAAAATAGCAAACGGTGGGTGAACAAATTACCGTTGGGCAATTGATAGAACTTCAAATAATCATGACGATATCCAGGAAATGATCATTACATAGGTATCACGTCCAAGATTAGTAGACTGACTCCTGCCTGCAGCTACTACTATTACTCCACACATCGATCGCTATCCAACATGCATCTAGTGTATTAAATTCATGGAAAACGGAGTAATGCAATAAGAACAATGACATGATGTAGACAAGATCCATTTATCTATTGTGGTAGATATGGATCCCGTTTTTTATCCTTAGTAGCAACGATACATACGTGTCGGTTCCCTTTTCGTCACTGGATCAAGCACCGTAGGATCGAACCCACTACCGGGCACCTCTTCCCATTGCAAGATAAATAGATCAAGTTGGCCAAACAAAACCCAAATATAGGAGAAGAAAATACGAGACTATAAGAGATCACAGATATAAGAGATCAAAGAACTCAAATAACTTTCATGGATATAAAAAGATATAACCGATCATAAACTCAAAGTTCATCGGATCCCAACAAACACACCACAAAAAGGACTTACATCATATGGATCTCCAAGAGATCATTGTATTGATAATCAACAGAGAGAGAGCAAGCCATCTAGCTACTAACTACGGACCCAAAGGTCTACAAAGAACTACTCACGCATCATCGGATAGGCACCAATGGAAGTGGTGAACCCCTCCATGATGGTGTCTAGATTGGATCTCGGTGTTCCGGACTCTGCGGTGGCTGGATGAAAATTTCATTAACTCCCCTAGGTTTCTGGAATATTGGGGGTATTTATAGAGCAAAGAGTCGGTCCAGGGAGCACCCGAGGTGGGCACAACCCACCTGGGTGCGCCTGGGCCTCCTGGCGCGCCCAGGTGGGTTGTCCCCTCCTCGGGACCCCCCCAGGTACAACTAGGGCCCATTGTGTTCCTTCTGGTCCATAAAAATCATTGTAAATTGTGTGGTATTTGGACCCCTTGTTATATTGATTTCCTGCGATGTAAAAAACATGCAGAAAACAGCAACCGGCACTTGCACTATGTCAATAGGTTAGTACCAAAAAATGATATAAAATCACTATATAATGACTATAAAACATCCAAGATTGATAATAAAACAACATGGAATGATAAAAAATTATAGATACATTGGAGACGTATCATAACACAAAGCTATTTTTTTCGTTCGATCTATCCTAGAGTTCGTACTAGAATAACACCAAAGCAAATTCATATTCATAATACTTAATCCACACAAAGAACTATAAAGAGACCCCACAGTTTCCGTCGGAGAAAAACGTGCGTCAACCCCTATGCATAGATTACCCCAATATCACCACGGGAATCCGCGAGTTGAATGCCATAACACATATCAAGTTAATCAATAAGATACCTTATTGTCACCTCAAGTATTCATATTGCAAGACATATATCATGTGTTCTCATCTCTGAATATTCAATCTGACAAGACAAAACTTTGAAGGGTAAAGATTTAATTCATCATAACAAGATTATAGAGGGGAGAAACATCATATGATCCGACTATATTAACAAAGCCCATGATATAGATCACGAGAGAGAGAGAGAGATCAAACACATAGCTATTGGTACAAACCCTCAGCCTTGAGGGTGGACCACTCCCTCCTCGTCATGGTGGCCACCGGGATGATGAAGATGGACACCGGTGATGATTCCCCCCACCGGCAGGGTGCCGGAACGGGGTCAAGTTTGGATCTCGTGGATATAGAGGCCTTGCGGCGGTGGAACTTCCGATCTAGGGCTACCCCGAAGGGTTTTGGAATATTTGGGAATTTATAGTGCAAAGAAGGGGTACGGGAGGCCACCGAGGTGGGCACAACCCAGCTGGGCGCGCTTGGGGGTCCAGGCGCACCCTGGTGGGTTGTGCCCCCTCGGGGCACCCCCGGGTGATGCTCTGGCCCATCCTGAGTGTTCTGGTCCATAAAAAATCTCCAAAAAGTTACGCGATGTTTGGACTCCGTTTGATATTGATTTCCTGCGATATAAAAAACAAGCAAAAAACAACAACTGACACTGGGCACTGGGTCAATAGGTTAGTCCCAAAAAATGATACAATGTTGCTATAAAATGATTGTAAAACATCCAAGAATGATAATATATTAGCATGAATACTTCATAAATTATAGATACGTTGGAGACGTATCACTCCTACTCACTTTCTTGTAAATATAGGTTTCACCGGAAGTCTGTATAAAATCATATTCTTTGATCACCTCTTCAAAGCATATATTCCAACTCTGAGATGCTTGCACCAGTCCATAGATGTATCGCTGGAGCTTGCACACTTTGTTAGCACCTTTAGGATCGACAAAACCTCCTGGTTACATCATAGACAACTCTTCTTTAAGAAATCCATTAAGGAATGCAGTTTTGACATCCATTTGCTAGATTTCATAATCATAAAATGTGGCAATTGCTAACATGATTCGGACAGACTTAAGCATCGCTACGAATGAAAAAGTCTCATCGTAGTTGATACGTCTGCAACATATCTACTTTTCCTAATGCTTTTCCTCTTGTTTTGGACTCTAATTTGCATGATTTGAATGAAGCTAACCCCGGACTGACGCTGTTTTCAGCAGAACTACCATGGTGTTATTTTTTGTGCAGAAATAAAAGTTATTGGAATGGAACAAAATTTTGCGAGGATTTTTTTATGTCAAATAAGAGAATTTCTGGAGCCAGAGGTACCTGAGCGGGGCACCTGGGTGGGCACAACCCACCAGGGCGCGCTAGCCACCCCAGGCGTGCCCAGGTGGGTGCTGCCCACCTGGTGGCCCCGCTGACCCTGAAACCGATGTTATAAATTCACATTTTCCCAAACAAAATGAGGGAGAAAGAATGATCCCGTTTCACGAGACGGAGCCGCCGTCGTCTCCTGTTCTTCATCGGGAGGCCAGATCTGGAGTCCGTTTGGGGCTCCGGAGAGGGGAATCTTCGATCTTCGTCATCAGCAACACATCTCCATCGCCAATTCCATGATGATCCCCACCGGGAGTGAGTAATTCCTTCTTAGTCTCACTGGTCAGTGAGGAGTTGGATGAGATGCATCGTGTAACCGAGTTAGTTTTGTTAGGCCTGATCCCAGTATCCACTATGTTCTGAGATTGATGTTGCTATGACTTTGCCATGCTTAATGCTTGTCACTTTGGGCCCGAGTGCCATGATTTCAGATCTGAACCATTTGTGTTATCACCGTTATATCCATGTTATAGATCCGATTTTGCAAGTTATAGTCACCTACTACGTGTTATGATCGAGCAACCCCGGAGTGACAATAGACGTGACCACTCCCGGTGATGACCGTAGTTTGAGGAGTTCATGTATTCACTGTGTGCTAATGCTTTGTTCCGGTTCTCTATTAAAAGGAGGCCTTCATATCCCTGAGTTTCCAATAGGACCCCGCTGCCACGGGAGGGTAGGACAAAAGATGTCAAGCAAGTTCTTTCCATTAGCACATATGACTATTTATGGAGTACATGCCTACATTATATTTATGAACTGGAGCTAGTGTTGTATCACCCTAGGATATAACTGTCTCATGATGAATATCGTCCAACGAGTCACCGATCCAATGCCTACTATCGGTGTCAAATCTCGGGTAGGGGGTCCCGAACTGTGTGTCTAGGCGGATGGTAACAGGAGACAAGGGACACGATGTTTTACCCAGGTTTGGGCCCTCTTGATGGAGGTAAAACCCTATGTCCTGCTTGATTGATATTGATGATGTGGGTATTACAAGAGTAGATCTACCACGAGATCAAGGAGGCTAAACACTAGAAGCTAGCCTATGGTATGATTGTTGTTATTGTTGTTGAGTCCTACGGACTAAAACCATCCGGTTTATATAGACACAGGAGAGGGCTAGGGTTACACAGAGTCAGCTACAATGGCAGGAGATCTACATATCCGTATCGCCAAGCTTGCCTTCCACGCCAAGGAAAGTCCCATCCGGACATGGGACGAAGTCTTAAATCTTGTATCTTCATAGTCTTGGAGTCCGGCCGATGATGATAGTTCAGCTATCCGGACACCCCCTAGTCCAGGACTCCCGCAGTAGCCCCTGAACCAGGCTTCAATGACGTCGAGTCCGGCGCGCATATTATCTTCGACATTGCAAGGCGGGTTCCTCCTCCGAATAATTTATAGAAGATTGTGAACACCAGGATAGTGTCCGGCTCTGCAAAATAAATTCCACATTCCACCATAGATAGAATAATATTAACACAAGTTCAATCTGCTGACGTATTCCGTGGCGTGACGTCACACCACAACCAAGCCTTTACTTGAATCGTTTTTATTATACCACCTCAGCGCGTTTAGCGAAGCGGTTTCCTTGGCACGTCTTGTCGAAGTAGAGATCGTGTTCCCCTTATTCCGGGATTCCCATCAATACGGACGTGGGTAACCCAACCGCGCCATTGATTGCGGCGCTTGGGAGAAAAGCGAGTTTTATCAGGCCGGTGGGGACGCATAGTTTCGTCCGCCCATATATAAGGGGATAAGGATCCACCTTTTTACCTACGCCTTCTTCCTCCTTTGCTTATCCATCTCCGCGCACTCGAGCTCCAGCGCCCAAGTTCGCACATCTCACCTCAACCTCCTCCAACTATGTCCGGAGCGGGAGGCAAGTGGATGGCCTCCTCCGTTACGGAGGGGCACATCAAGAAGCTGCGCAGCGCCGGATATCTGTCCAGCGACATCGCGCACCGGCTCCCCGACAAGGGGCAGTCCATCCCCACCCCCAGGCCCCATGAGAGGGTGGTATTCCTTCCCCATTTCCTCCGCGGACTGGGCTTCCCACTTCACCCCTTTGTCTGGGGGCTCATGTTTTACTACGGCCTGGATTTCCATGATCTGGCCCCGAATTTCATCCTCAACATCTCGGCGTTTATCGTCGTGTGCGAGGCTTTCCTGTGCATCTAGCCCCACTTCGGCTTGTGGCTCAAGACCTTCAATGTCAAGCCAAAGGTTGTGAAGGGGAATCAAGCGGAGTGCGGAGGCGCCATGGTGGGCAAGATACCCAATGTTACTTAGCTCGAGGGCGCCTTCGTGGAAACCATCAAGGGGTGGCAATCGGGGTGGTTCTACATCATTGAGCCGCGTGACCCTAAATGGGCAGCGGGCCCCGAATTCAGATCTGGCATCCCCACACAGCTCACCTCTTGGAAAGAGAGTGGCCTGGCTTGGGGCGATTCGGAGGAGCTGATCGAACTCCAAGCCTGCATCCAGAAGCTGGTGAGCAAGAAGCTCAAGCTTGTCAACGTAGTCCAGGTCATGCTCATCCGCCGGATTCTCCCGTGCCAACAACGGGCCTTTAAATTGTGGGAGTTCGATCCAGCTCAGCACCGAACCTTGAGCGGGCTCTTCGACACTAGGTACGAAGATGCCTGGAAGGTGCTGTTTAAGGGCGCCAAGGCTCCCGCATCAGCTACTGAAGATCGCGGATTCAGCTCGCAGCACTAGGCTAGCGAGGTAAGCGATTATACCCTTTAAGAGACACTTGTTTTTCATAGTTTGACTCCATGCGGGATCTAAACTCCCTCTCCTTTGACAGGACTGGCTGAAGAAGGCCGAGCAGACTAACTGTCCGACCCTTTTGCCAGAAGACCCAGCGGACGCCCGTTTAACGGGGCTGCTGGTTCCGGCACCCCACGTGGTGCCGGAGAAGAAGGCCAAGAAGGAGGCCACGGGCACTCGAAAGAGTTCCCGTTTTCAGGTGTCCGATGACTCCGAGGCGGACTCCTCCCACGAGGACGAGGAGGAGAAGAAAAAGGCCTCTCCCCTAGCGGGGGGAGGGAAGAAAAGGAAGGCTTCCACAACGAGGGAGGCCGAAGGGTCCAAGAAGGGAAGGACTCTTCCCCCGGACTGTTCCGCCCACGCCGGTGACGACGACGAGGATTGGCCTCCAAGGACCAAGCCCCTGGCGAGATCGTATGTATCCAGACTCCCGAATGACTTCATGATTTTTCTTTCTGCCACATGGTGTCTTTCTAGCGCCGCATACAACCCTGCAGTCCGCCCAAGGACGATCTTCCCGCTTCGTCGAGCGGGACCTTGGGCACGTCGGATGTGAACAGTACTTCACTTCCAACCGCCTCCTCCCCCCGTGACGCTGACGACGCCGAGGTGGGATCCCAGAGAAGGACCCACCCGGAGGAGGAGGACCCAGAGGTGCCACAGGGCGACCTCCCGGACTTCGTACCGGACTCCATACCGGAACCTGTAGTGGTTCCGGAGTCCGGCGGGCGGCCCCTTCGTAAGAAGGGCAAGACCGTGACGCCGATGACCTCCGTCCAAACGGAGGCGCTGGATAACTTGCTGGAGGCGCTCAACGGCGCTTCCATCGAGGAGGAACACCGCACTGTCATGAGTGCGGTGATTCAGAAGGTTCAGCTCGCCAAAAGCGGGCTGACCGAAGCCTGCAGCAGCCTTCTATCAGGCTTTGAGGTAAGAATATTAATATATGTATAATAGTACCACATAGACAGTAGCCCCTGATGCTCGGTTCGGTGTTCGTAAAGAAAAGCCAGACTGAGGATCTAAAAAGATATACGCAGGAGTCTTAATAAATATGTCAATATGGGATTGCAGGCTGCGCTGCTGACCTCTGCCGCACTGACTGCGGAGGTCAATGCTTTGAAGCAAAACCTCGAGCGGTCCAAGAACAAGCTCGGCCATGCCAAGAAGCAGCTCGAGGACAAAGAAGGTGAGTAGCACCTTATTAAAGTTGTACCTTACAGAAAAGGATTTGGTTGCAAGAAGAATGAAAAGGATAATGTGGGTATTGCAAGGGCCACAAACGAGGTGGCGACCCTGAAGGAGGCGGTGTCCGCGGCTGAACGTAATGCGGCCGCGGAGCGCACCGAGCGAGAGAAGCTGGAGGCGCGGGTGGCGGAGGTACAACAAGAGCTCCAGGCTCTCGTGGAAAAACATGAGAGTTTGGAGCGCGACTCGAAGACTCGAGAGACCGAGCTTGCATCGGCTCTTGAGAGTGCAAAAGCCGCTAAGGCCGAAGCCTACAAGGCCCTCCAGGAAATCGAGGCGTTGAAGACAATAGCATCGGGTAAGGCATTTTTCATGCAAAGCAAGCATGTGGATGTTGATTACGTGTTACTTACCCGAATTCGGAGCTCTCCAGGAGCATTCGCAGATCTGCCCCTCAGCGTGTCCGATGCTGCCACTTTCTACAGGGCCGAGGGGGAAGCTCAACGGAGAAGGTCTTCTGGTCTCAGTATGCTGAGGCCGGACACCCGGTGCCCCTTAGCAACCAGCTGAAGCAGCTGGTCGAGCTCCACAAGGTGGCCGAACAGGCCATGAAGGGACTCATAGTTCGGCTGTGGCCCAATGAGGCCATGCCTGGGAGCTACTTCGGCCTGGTGCAGTGGCTGGTGGATGCATGTCCATGGGTTGAGGTCATCAAGCGATCCACCTGTATTGAAGGTGCCCGTCGGGCCCTTTCCCGTGCTAAGGTGCATTGGGGCAAGATGGATGCTGAGAAGCTTGTGACGGACGCGCCACTGCCGGGCAAGGAGTATCACACGCCCGAGATGTATTATAAGGGTGTCCTGAAGGGTGCCCGCATTATTGCGGGTGAGTGCTCCAATGATGTAATATTTGAGTAGACTCGCATTTTGTTATCCTGTGCGCTAAAAACTTTGTTCATATGCACTAAGCAACGCTTGTTGATTTAAAATATTACCTTCTATGCAGCTGTTTATCAGATCTGGGAGATGGAAAGTCACCGGCTTCAGCCCCCATGCCACGAGTGCTGGGGTGTTCGGGATAAATTTGAGCAATCTTGTTCCCATATTTGGGTCCATCTAGGGAGGCGCTCAACACAACGAACTAGGCAACTAGACTTATAATGCTTGAACACTCTCACTTAGCCATAGAATTCTATAATTTTAAATTTCGGCGAAGCCCCTAGTGTTCGGAAGGCCGAATTCGGGGTGCTATCCACGCCTAGGCCGGACGGAGCCGGTTCCTCGCTCAAAACGGCATAAGTCTTTAGGGACTCAAAAAAACCTCTCGAACAGCGACCGGTTCTCGCCTCATCATGACGGTCAGTTTTAGCTTTCTCCACTGAGGCGCTCGCCCAGCTCAACTGGGGCGCAATCGCAGTGGTTCTCCCAGTGCTACCTTAGCCGATAGAATGGAATGTAAGGTAACAAAACATGGGAGCCGGGCAAACCCAACTATCGACCCAAGACATGATTCGGAGCCAATGCATATAATGCTTTAAGTTCGGGGTGCCGCACTTGTGAAAGTGTTCGGACTTATCACACCATAATGTGGGGAACTTAAGCCCCTAGTGTATTTAGCCGTACCAAAGTGTATGGATGCGGCATGTCATAAATGAACATATGTATAAGAAAGGAATGCAATTAAAAGCAAAAAGGTGCTGCATTGTTTATTCGAGAAATACTGCCATGAATGCAGGACGATACAAATAGTGCGATAAGCAAGGGATGGGACTATTAAACATGTCCCCCTCCAGGGGTAGGCTGCGGAATGGTGTATAAAATAGATTTAGTGCTCTTAATGGAGACCACCTGGATATTCGTCGTAGCCTTTCTCCTTCACTGGCTGTTGCATCATGAGTTCGGCCGGTCTGCTGCCGGACAGGGCCTCTGGTGAACGGAGTCCTGTGGGTAAGAAAAAAAAGGAATGACACACTTGGGAGCCCCTGATGTGGTTAAGCCGCATTCTGGGTCTGTCGTGGTCGTGCCCCTCCCCCTATGCCCATGGTATCTCCAAAGCATAATGATGTACGCGAAGGACCCGTCTTGCAATCTTGCGAGGGCTGGGGTTGGGGCCGCATTGCTACGCGTGCTCGGAACGTGCCAGGTGGTCTTGTTGTAGGTTACTCCGGGCGCGTTTAGCCGTGTCCGGTCGCTTAATGGCTGGACTCGAGAATTGCCTTAAGAGGCTGCAGTGTACTTCTGCCGCGAGAGCCGCTGTATGTTCCTCCGTTCGGAGGGAGCGTTCGGTGTTTCTATTGACGGTGATGACTCCTCGAGGGCCTGGAATCTTGATCTTGAGGTATGCGTAGTGCGGCACCGCGTTGAACTTTGCAAACGCGGTCCGTCCGAGCAGAGCATGATAGCTGCTGCGGAACGGAACTATGTCGAAGATTAACTCCTCGCTTCGGAAGTTATCCGGGGATCCGAAGACCACTTCTAGTGTAACTGAGCCCGTACAATTGGCCTCTACACCTGGTATGACGCCTTTGAAGGCCGTCTTTGTGGGTTTAATCCTTGAGGGGTCTATGCCCATCTTGCGCACTGTGTCCTGATAAAGCAGGTTCAGGCTGCTGCCGCCGTCCATCAGGACTCTGGTGAGGTGAAATCCATCGACGATTGGGTCACACCCAATGCGGCGAATCCGCCATGGTGGATGCTGGTGGGGTGGTCCCTTCGATTAAAAGTGATCGGGCAGGAGGACCATGGGTTGAACTTCAGGGCGACTGGCTCCATCGCGTATACGTCCCTGAGTGCACGCTTCCGCTCCCTCTAGGGTATGTGGGTTGCGTATATCATATTCACCGTCCGCACTTGTGGGGGGAAACCCTTCTGTCCTCTATTGTTCGGCGGTCGGGTCTCTTCTTCATCATCGCTATGCAGCCCCTTGCCATTTTCTTCGGCAATTAGCTTGCCTGCCTGCTTGAATACCCAACAATCCCTGTTGGTGTGGTTGGCTGGCTTTTCAGGGGTGCCGTGTATCTGGCACGAGCGATCGAGTATTCGGTCCAAATTGGATGGACCCGTAGTAGTTCTTTTGAATGGCTTTTTCCGCTGACCGGGTTTGGAGGCTCTGAATCCGGCATTGACTGCCATATCCTCATTATTGTCGCCGTTAATGCGGCGTTTGTTCTTGTTGCGACGCGACCTACCATTGCGGTCATTTGTATCCGGACTGCCAGAATTTTTGTTGAGGTTGTTGCTGCGGGCTAGCCAGTTGTCCTCTCCCGCGCAGAAGCGGGCCATGAGTGATGTGAGGGCTGCCATGGATTTCGGCTTTTCCTGTCCCAGGTGCCAAGCAAGCCACTCGTCGCGGATGTTATGTTTGAAGGCCGCGAGGGCCTCCGCATCCGGACAATCGACGATTTGATTTTTCTTAGTTAAGAACCGTGTCCAGAATTGTCTGGCGGATTCGTCTGGCTGCTGAATTATGTGGCTTAGGTCGTCAGCCTCTGGTGGTCGCACATACGTGCCCTGGAAGTTATCAAGGAATGCGGCTTCTAGGTCCTCCCAACACCCAATTGATTCTGCTGGCAAGCTGTTAAGCCAATGCCGAGCTGGTCCTTTAAGCTTGAGTGGGAGGTATTTGATGGCGTGAAGGTCGTCACCGCGGGCCATGTGGATATGAAAGAGGTAGTCTTCGATCCAAACCGCGGGGTCTGTTGTGCCATCATAGGATTCAATATTCACGGGTTTAAACCCTTCGGGGATTTGATGATCCATTACTTCATCTGTGAAGCATAGTGGGTGTGCGGCGCCTCTGTATTGGGCTATATCGCGATGGAGCTCCAACGAGCTTTGTCTATTGTGTTCGGCCCGGCCGGACTTACTGTGTCCGGCGCGACGGTTGTCGTCACGTATCATGGGGCGCCCACGCGATCCGTAGATCGACCTTGATTGTCTTGCCTTATCCTCCAATATATCTCGCAAGTTCGGAGTGTTCCCCTGTGGCCTTGTGCTTTTCGAGCGATGCCGGGGTACGGTTCTAGTGGAGGGCCTAGAGGCCTCTCTGTCGCGGCCACGAGGTGGCCGGTCAGCCGTATTGTGCTCTGGTGATGCAGGTTTATATGCCTCCTCCTCTAATCGGGGGAGCAACTTGCGTTCGGGGTAGCTTTTGGAGGGGCGTTCGAGCTCATGCTCTTCGGCCGCAAGGACTTCAGTCCATCTGTCGGCTAGCAGATCCTGATCAGCTCTAAGCTGTTGCTGCTTTTTCTTGAGGCTGTTGGCCGTGGCCATAAGCCTGCGTTTAAAACGCTCTTGTTCGACGGGATACCTAGGCATGAGAAATTCGTCGACGTCGAGGCTTGCCTCGCCCCCGGAGGGAGGCATGTAATTATCATCCTCTACCTCTTCGTCTGCCGCTCTCTCATGAGGGCTGGCTTCTCCGTCCTCCTGCCCTGAATCTTGCTGGAGGGGGTTGTCTTCGGCACTATCTGGGGTATTATTATCTCCGGTGCCGGAATCGCCATTCTTGCTGTGGCGAGATTTAGAGCGGCACCGCTGACGCTGGCGCTTGGGCTGTTTCTTGGAGGGGTCTTCCTCCGCTGTTCCTTCGCCATTCCCATCCTTTGGGATATCCACCATGTATATGTCGTATGACGAGGTGGCTTTCTAGTGCCCAGTAGGCGCTGGTTCTTGGTCGTCTCCGACATCGTCGTCCATATCGTCGATGTCTTCGGAGTCGAAGTCTAGCATGTCGGTTAGATCGTCGACAGCGGCTACTGTAACGCCCCGAGACCGATGTGCCAGGTGTCGTTCAGTTATTCGTTGTTGTTGTCTTGTCATTGGCTCGCGTGTTGTATTTCATCATGTCATCATGTACATTGCATCATCATGTTTTAAAAACTTGCATCCGTCCCGGTCTCCTCGTTCCTTCGTTGTCCATTTTGAGCCCAACCACACTTGCACGCGCCCGCGGCACGTCCGAAATATTATTTTATTAGTGGCCGGAAAATGTTCTCGGAATGGGTTGAAAGTTGGCATGCGGTGTCGTTTTGTTGTCAGTAGACCGCCTGCCAAGTTTCATCGCATTCGGAGTCCGTTTGATGTCCCAACGGATAAATATAGCGGCATAGTAGCCGGTCTAACGTCAGACGTTTTCGATCTCCGAAAATAGTTGTCGGGTTGATTCCCCCTCTCTCTTCTCAGTCCACCACCACTCACTGTCGGGCCCTACCTAATCTCTCTCGTCAGCCCGCGGCCCTCCTCGCGCGTGCGTCCGAAAAGTTGTCCCGGACCCGACCCGGGGTGTCGCCACCGTTGTGTCCGGATCATCTCCAAACGTCTACAAAATATCTCCGTTTTCTTATTTGGACTCTCTAGCCTATTTTTTTTCGCCGTCCGATTACGATCGGAGGGACCAAATACTCCTATCCAAAATTCACTTGTGTTATATAAAGACCAACCCTAGAATCTAGGCACCTGTCCCATCCTTCCATTCCCTCTGCCGCCACCCGACCAAAACCCTCTCGGGATCCCCTCCCGATCCTTCTCCACCCAACCAGCGCTCTCCCTCCTCCTCGTTCCAGATCCCCTCGCCCTCCTTCCTCGTTCGATCCCCTGCCTCATCTTGCCCGATCCAATCCATCCAGCGCCTCCTCCTCCCCGCTCGATCTCCCCTGCCAATCCAACCACCTGCCCGAGGCCTCCCCTCGATCCAACCCTCCTCGCTCTCCTCGTCGCCCTCGAGCCAAGAGCCCCTCGTTCGAGCGCCAACCTCCAGCAACCCCGAGCATCCAACTCCTCCTGTGGCGCCCGTCCTTCTGTCCCCGAGCAAGCAGCAACAGATGAGTTCAACGCAGCGCCCTTCCTCCCATTTCTCTCTCTCTGACTACCTCTTATGTTCCCTCTCTGAATCTCTCTCTCTTTCTTTCTTCAGACAACATCAGCAGCCGCTCCTCCCTCTCGCCGGGAACCGCTCCGCCACGACCTCCTCCCCGTCGCGCAGCCCTTCACCGGAGTCCCAGTCGCACCAGGCCGCCGCTGCGTCCCCTGCTTCTCGTCGCGCCGGCCTCTGCTTCCTCTTCGTCGAGCAGGGACTCGCTCGTTCCAGCACGCCTCCGCTCGCGTCCAGTTCCGTCGTCCGCCGTGGCCGTGGAGCTCGTCGGGGTCGTCCGCATGCCGCTCCAGCCCCGCGCCAAGCTGCCAGAGTCCCAAGCCCCTGCGCACTCTCCGCCGCCCCGCCAAGTCCCTCCTGCCATTGCCCTCTCCACCTCTTCGCCCGGTCTCCCCTCCTCGCCGTTGACCGCGCCGGAGTCCTCAGCGCCACCGTGCCCGCTACTTGCTCCGTCGACTCGAGCCCCTCGTCGTCCCGTGCCGCTGTCGTCTTCTCGAACTGCACCGAGCGCAGTCGAGCTCTGCTTCCCCTGCGCGAGCTCCCTCCTGTTCGTTCAGATCGAGCAGCAGCAGGTCGACGCCCGCGTTGACTGTGCCTCGCCCGCAAGCGACCGCCAGGTGGGCTCCAAGGCCCGGTTGCGCCCCCCAGCCGGCCTCCCGTGCCAGATCGCGTGGCCCAGCGCGCCTCCGTGCCTAGCCAGCCTCCTCCACCAACGGGCCGAAGCCCATGGGTGAGGCCATCCCCCAGCGCCTCCTTTCCCTTCTGTTGGGCTGTCAGATTCGGCCCGTGTCATTATTTTTTTCCGTTCTGCGGTTTTGCCCAATTATCCAGAGTCTGCAGTTTTACAGATTGGACCCTAAACATCATGCATATAATATCTCACTAATTATGCATCATATGTAAAAACTTTAAATATGTAAAATGCTTAGAATCTTGTGTAGATTAATAATACGCCATTTTCATCCCATGCTAAAATGTTAAAAATGCTGTTTGCATTAATTTGCTCCTATGCCATGCTAAAATGCCTTATTTCATAACTAAATAACCGTTGCTCCATTTTAAATGTTCTTTATATGTATTTGGGGAAGAATTTTGCCTAGTTTAACATGGTGGCCTTACTTTGCATGTTTAACAACCCTAAAATTGTGTTTAGGGCAGAACAGGACCTAATCTAATATATGCATATGGGGAGTTTCCGGAATTGTTGTTCGTTACTTCCGGCCTCATTTAAACTTGCCTAGATAGGTAGTTTCGTTGTGCTTCACCTCTTGCCATGTTAACCAACATTTAATATTGTTGAGTACATAAACGAGATCAAACTAAATAACATGTCGTGGTGTTTCTTCAATATGCAACTCGTTGCGTATTGAGCTCCACTTAATTTGTAGAGTTGTTTGTTGCACTTTCCCATACCATGCCTCTTTAACCGGACATGCCTCATACTCGTTTGTGCATCATGCCATGTTGATGTGTTGGTTGTTTACTATGTTGTGTGCTTCTTTTCCGGTGTTTGCTTCTTCGGGTTGGTTCCGATAACGTCGAGGTTGTGAGGATCCGTTCGTCTACATCCGTTTGTCTTCTTCATGGACTCGTTCTTCTTCCTTGCGGGATCTCAGGCAAGATGATCATACCCTCGAAATCACTACTATCTTTGCTATGCTAGTTTGCTCGCTCTTTTGCCATGCCAATGCTATGATGCCTACCACTTGCTTGTCAGCCACCCAAATTGCCATGTTCAGCCTCTAACCCACCAATGTCCTAGCAAACCGTTGATTGGCTATGTTACCGCTTTGCTCAGCCTCTCTTATAGCATTGTTAGTTGCAGGTGAAGATTGAAGTTTGTTCCTTGTTGGAACATGGAGATACCGTTCCTTGTTGGAACATTTATTTGCTTGTTGGGATATCACAATATATCTTACTTAATTAATGCATCTATATACTTGGTAAAGGGTGCAAGGCTCGGCCTTATGCCTGGTGTTTTGTTCCACTCTTGCCGCCCTAGTTTCCGTCATATCGGTGTTATGTTCCCGGATTTTGCGTCCCTTACGTGGTTGGGCTATTATGGGAACCCCTTGACAGTTCGCCTTAAGTAAAGCTCTTCCAGCAATGCCCAACATTGGTTTTACCATTTGCCACCTAGCCTTTTCTTTTCCCTTGGGAGTCGCGCTCCTGAGGGTCATCATTATTTTACCCCCCCCCCGGGCCAGTGCTTGTCTAAGTGTTGGTCCGAACTAGAGTCCTGTGCAGCGCCCCCTCGGGGAAACTCGAGCTTTGGTTTTAGTTGTACGGAGCGCTCATCTGAGTGTGCCCTGAGAAAGAGATATGTGCAGCTCCTATCGGGATTTGTCAGCACATTCGGGCGGTGTTGCTGGTTTAGTTTTACCCTGTCGAAATGTCTTGTTGTACCGGGATACCGAGTCTGATCGGAATGTCTCGGGTGGAGGTCTATTCCTTCGTTGACCGTGAGAGCTTGTCATGGGCTAAGTTGGGACACCCCTACAGGGATTTGAACTTTCGAAAGCCGTGCCCGCGGTTATGGGCAGATGGGAATTTGTTAACGTCCGGTTGTAGAAAACCCGAAGTTGACCTTAATTAAAATACATCAACCGCGTGTGTAACCGTGATGGTCTCTTTCCGGCGGGGTCCGGGAAGTGAACATGGTTGTTGGAGTTATGCCTGACGTAGGTTGCTATAGGATCACTTCTTGATCATACTTTTATCGACCGTGCTTTGCCTTCTCTTCTCGCTCTCATTTGCGTATGTTAGCCACCATATATGCTAGTCGCTTGCTGTAGCTCCACCTCATTACTCCATCCTTCCTATAAGCTTAAATAGTCTTGATCTCGCGGGTGCGAGATTGCTGAGTCCCCGTGGCTCACAGATACTTCCAAAACCAGCTTGCAGGTGCCGTTGAGTCCGAACAGGTGACGCAACCAAGCTCAAGGAGGAGCTCGATGAAGATCTTGCCCCTTTGTGGTGTTTCGTTCTAGTTGATCAGTAGTGGAGCCCAGTTGGGGTCGATCGGGGACCTTTGTCGCATTTGGGGTTCTTCTTTTATTTAGGCTCCGTAGTCGGGCCCTGATTGTATTTGGTTGTTGTAATGCTTTATTCTTGTAATTGGGTGAAGTGGCGATTGTAAGCCAACTATGTATCTCTTTCCCTTATTGTATTACATGGGTTGTGTGAAGATTACCTCACTTGCGACATATGCCTTCAATGCGATTATGCCTCTAAGTCGTGCCTCGACACGTGGGAGATATAGTCGCATCGAGGGTGTTACAAGTTGGTATCAGAGCCTTCCCCGACCTTAGGAGCCCCATTGCTTGATCGTTTTTAGTGGCCGAGTTTGAGTCTAGAAAAAAAATGTTTTGAGTCATTTAGGAATTATATATCGGAGAGTTAGGAATTCTTTTTACTTCCCAGTCTACTCATCGCTCTGGTAAGGCATCCTGACATAGAGTTTTGACTCTTCTCTTCTCAAATTTCACTAAAAAAAATTTAGGATCACGCGGGTATCTTGGAATCGTTCCGATGGTTTTATGATGAGAACATTGTCTTGGTGCCTCCTGTCAGGGGTTTTGTGGAAGTGTCCCGGGGAGTTGAGCTCTGAGGTGTTGTCATCATAATTTTATCGTTGCAGTTCTGGAATACCTGAGTTTAGTACGCTGACATCGAAAATCTCTTTTATGCAGTTGTTGGTGAGATAACCCCGATAACCCAGTACTGAGGTGAGTACGGGAGTATTGCCATGACTTGTATAACGGATGCTTTTCGAAGGTTGAGGTAGATGGTTTCCGAAGGTTTCTTGGTTATGTGTTGAAGGATGGATACAGCTGGATGTAGGATTTGCTAGTTTGGGTGAGATATTATGCTTCCCCTGTATCCCCAACACCTGATTGCATAACCGGAAAATTTCGGGAGTTTCATAGGTGGGAATTCAAGTAGCTCTTAGGATATCTTTCTGACGGATGTATGATATGAAATTGGGGTTCGACGTCTAGTGGTCCGCCTATTCACGGTCGTTTTTACAGTGGTCTCATTGTGTCTTAAAGAACCCTTGGCTATGCTGGTTCGGGGACACTTCGTATGTCATGTGCACTGCCTTGTACATGATGGTGCTGTACACTCGAGCCCGTGTAGGCCCCACCACGAAAACTTCGGACGAAATCTCTATCATATGTTTGTTCTGGCTTATTTTGCAAGCCAATCCTTTGTTTTGTCTTGAGTTGTGGTATTCGAGTTGCTTCAATGTCAAGTGTTGATTCCATACCTTCCCCAAATGGTCTTCTCATATTTCTATGTGAATACTAAACCTTCTTGATAATCGAGATTGTCATGTCAATCCTTTTTAACCGGTGTGCTTCTCTTCAAGTGGATACGATCATTTCAACTTCCGCAAGATCAATGATCAGTTCTTCTCAACGGTGTTTGTTTCATCCGTCTCCAAGTTGCCTTTGTTTTTCCCACCCACCCACCCTTTTTCTTCGAGGACTCGGAATTCTTTATCAAATATCCATTTTATTATGGAGTTCCCTCCGTTCTATTTCCTTCATGTTCTTATCCGGTGATTCTCATGAAGTTACTAACGGAGTTTCTAGTTCATCATTCTTCGTTTCTTTTATCTTCTCCGGTGGTTTC